>NW_028257686.1:0-74934 GCF_054643075.1 Acanthaster planci | reverse complement strand
TACAAATCAGGCAGCCGAACAGCTCATTCATGCTTTCATAACTTCCAGACTCGACTTCTGCAACAGCTTACTTTCTGGTCTCTCTAATAACACGCTCCGTCGCCTTCAACTGGTTCAGAATGCTGCTGCACGCCTGCTAACTGGCCATAAGAAATCCACACACATCACCCCTATTTTTCAAGCCCTTCACTGGCTGCCTATCCAGTATAGAATACAATACAAGATCATTTTGCTCACATTCAAAGCACTTCACGGTTCCGCCCCAGACTATGTACAATCACTATTACAGGTTCGCAGCTCCAGGTCGGGCTTGAGGTCATCAGGAAAGTCACTATTTGTTCCTCGAACCCGCCTGAGCAGTTATGGTGACAGGGCCTTTTCAAGTGCCGCCCCCCGTCTTTGGAACTCCCTCCCGGTAGATCTGAGAGAAACACATAACCCCACACTCTTTGCCCAGAGATTAAAAACCCACCTTTATGTCCTAGCTTTTCCTTCTTGAGACCGAGGCTCTTTCATCAGACCGGCGCCTTTGAATGGTCACCAGATACAGGCGCCTTATAAATGCTGTATTATTATTATTATTATTATTTGTATCGTGATACACACTCACCTTCAAGGGGACTAATTTCGAACTGTGGGAAGGCTGGCAGCTGTTCATTAATTTCGATGTAAGTCTCAAGACTGATGTTTGTAGAATCTTCAAAAAGAGAATTCGAAACACGAGAAATGTGAATTTTGAGGTAAACCTTTACAATTATCATTAAAATCAATCGTCATCCAAACTCAAGCCATATGATGTCTGCAATGAGGATAATGTCCATAGATCACGTGGAAGAGCTGGTGATCCAGCATTACACAGGAAGTCAAGCTGGATGTTGTAAGGTGCATATGGCTGGATTTGGTGCTGAAAAATAGACAGTGAGTCGGGCTGGTTGTCAGGCTGTGTGTCACGTTCGGTGTTAGGCTGGATTTGACACTGGGACTGCGCGATTCAGACCAGGCTGGGTGCCACGCTTGGTGTCTGGCTGGATGTCAGGTTGGGTGTTAGGCAGGATTGGATGCTAGACTTTACAGTTTGGACCACGCTGAGTGCCAGGCTGGGTGTCGGGTTGGGTGTTAGGCAGGATTGGATGCTAGACTTCACATTTTCGACTGGGCTGGGTGTCAGGCTGGGTGTCAGGTTGGTTGTTAGGCAGGATTAGATGCATGTCTTCACAGTTTGAGTCTGAGTGTAAGGCTTGACACTTTCACTGGGGGACGTACTGGTATTAACCAGCAGGGTCCGAGACGCTATCAAGAATATGGAAGTAACAAAGAAAATAGACATACCAGAAATCATTTTGCGAGTCAAGGGATTTGTGTTTGTTGTTTCAACGCTTGCTCCATATGCACGTTAAAGTATGCGTGTTAATTAAAGCGAATAGGGATTATAGACTGTTAAAATAACAAGCCCATAAGACACAAAGTACAAAAATGTGTTGAACACTGTCGGACAGTTATGAGAACCTTTTCCTACCCATGTCACCAGTACATGTATTTTGTATCCGCTTTAAGTGAAGAAAAACTGCTGTTTTTTATCAATTACTTTGGACACCAGTGTACTACCAGATTATTTTTTAATATCTTACCTACTGTCATCATCATCACATCCCTCTCATCAGTACCTTCAACATTCAAAAGAGTGGTCTCTGTGGGTAAAACCTGCAGGATTTAGCCCTTCCACCAAGTTATTTCACTTTTCATTTTTACTGTTGTCTCCTTTGTAAAGGTTTCTTCGAAGCTACATAAAGGTCTCTCACGTTGACAATGTTGAGAGAGCAATCCTTTGTTTATATTTGACAACCACATCAATATTATCTTTCTTTTTGCCCTGCAAATAATTATGAGAGGCACGCTTTATGCCAACAGATTCAACAAATTACAAAACAGAATAAATTACATTTTAAAACTAGGCCGCACGGCAAAAAAAAAAACAAAACTTAAGGTACTGACTTACCTAATTCTTCCGTTCTTGAAGGGAAATATCTATTCGTACAACGTATAAAAAATGTATGATTGCTCTGATGTATGAGCAAGCCTTAATCCTCTGTATAAATGCCAAATATCAATGCCTAGCTTATAAAAAATATTGCAAGATGCACACCACCTAAAACGAGGTAATAAAGTAAAATAAGTCATCCCAAACCCTCTGGCTTGATCATGAATTTCACATGGCCCCCTAATTAACTTTTGACACATAATAGCTGTGACAGTAATATCCACAACACAGGTAATCCTGAAATACTGACTTTCAAACTGATTGCATCTAACAAGAACTTCATTATTTAGTGCAGGCCTGATGTATGTCATAAGCGAGGCCTATGCATAACGCTTAGGCCTAAGTCGTGTTGGGTTTAGCCTATCCAACGCACGATGACTGTGCCGATCCACACGGGTTGATGGTAAACCCTTAATTAAACATATGCTAAAGTATTACTGAAAAGGAAGAATTCAAATATATATTATTGAGCATTTTAATTATTACAATGCTTACCTTTACATGTAGCATGCAGGATGTATTTTGTCCCTTCGTCTGGTCATGATCGTAGCTCGTTGCGAGACATTCAAGTTACGAACCGACTAAACAGTAACTCAGTTTTGCAAACATAGCACCCTCAATAAGTAGTATTGATATATTTTACAAACTGACCGTGTATAGCTTTGCCGTTTCGTAAAGTCACAAGACATTTTAGAGATGCTTTGTATCTTGGAATCTATGGTCTTTCATGAGTTGAAGCTTCACGTGACGGTACAATATAACAAGTACGTTATTGATATTCAAAAAAGTGAATCTCGAAAGATGTATGTAATTTGCCTAATTTCCCAGTTCGTAAAATCGCTGACAAATAAATCCAAGCGGTGAAACAACTGACACAGACAATCACAATAACAAACGAGTTTGAAAATTCCATGTATTCGTCCGTTTACAAAACTTCTGCTTTTATAGTTTGTCTGAATTGTACATAGTCTACTCCGTGCTTCCTCAAAGGGCAACCATGCACTTGGTTAAAGCCTGTGTCGTGGTCCTAAATGTACAAAAGCACCGGCAAAAAAACAGGGCAGCGAAAGGACAGGCATAAATATTGGTCATGTCACTGAACTGCACAAAGACTGACTCGTCTTTGCAATACCCAGTAAATGTACAAAATGGAACAGCACATGAATTAGGAGGCATGCGATGCATTCTCCACATTCATATTGGTAGAGAGAGATTACATGCCTATAACCACGCTAAAATAATCTGCCGCATTGATTGGCATCGTTAGAATTAACACAAATTATCATACTTCCCACAAAGCCCAGACCTGTCATGACGTATGAAATATTTTCAAAATGTGCATTGTCTTTTTCCAGTAAAATTGGTTTTATGGAATGTATTTTATCCCAAATTCGTGTGTTTGCAGTTTATTTATTATTTTTTATATTTTCGTTTTTTTGTGTAGTATGTTTTTTTCAACTTTGTTTGTAAGGGATGTGTTATCTCCATATTGTTCTTGTGAGCTCTATTTGTAAAAAGAATGGGGATACATTGTTTTTACGAAAGGTAAATTTCCCAAGTTTATCTTAAAGTTTTCAAGCTCAAAATGAACTGAAGAAAATATTATCTGAAAAAATGTTTCCTAAAATGAAAAGAAAATGGATCCCATTGCAACGACTTCGAGAGTGCACTTCTTGCACAAAGGAATTACGGTATAAAAAGAAAATGAAAGAAATACACTTCATACAATGAAAAAAATGGGGACGCAATTTAGTTATAATTTAGTTAGTATTTAGTTAGTGTGTTGCACATGCAGCATTGACCAGCTCAACTCCTGCTGTGCCTAGTTGTGTAGTTTTCCACGCTTTTTAAATTCATTATTGTCAAAGAGTAAGTCGGTAAGTCAAATGACTTTTTTTACCAAAAGAAGTATTGCTTCTCATCGAAGTTGGAGACGACCGGTTGGAGACGTCCAGTTTATTGCAAAGTCTATTGGCATATGTAAAATGAGAAACTTTTTTGACGGAAGAGAGACAGCCCCTCGCGTTGAGTGTGAGCAATGAGAGTGTCATTACAAACAGAAGACGAAAGAGAACAAAATTCGTAAATTCATAAGGTGAGAGAGATTACATATCCAATTTCTTTGTAAGTTTGTAGATCCTCTGCTGCAAGTTTTTCTTCAGCAAGGGCTGGTTTTCAGAGGCCCGAGTTGAGCGACCAGTCCTGGAATATCGGTCGTGAACTTCCGTGCAATCAGTTCAGGACGTTTGCTAGATTTTACATACATTTTTCAAGAATTTGAGTAGTTCCTCTTGTTTTAGGGGACCAGTGGGGCAAGTAGGAAAACCCGCAGATCCAAGACAGTCTTCGTCTACGAGTCCTCCCACTGCGTCGAGTCCGCGTCAGTGTTATCAACCACATAGGCTGGGTGGAAAGGATGGGGATCCAGGGCTTGGGAGGCTGTGGGAGACGTGGGTTGCATAGGGAAGGAAATTTTACGAGCCATTTTCCGAACGGGTTAAGGGGATTTTAGAGGAATGATACGGGGGGTATCTTTGGGCAAAGGTTTGGAGGAAGAAGCTTTTTCCATTTTGTTACTTCAGAAAAAAAGACGAGAAGGGGCAAGTGGGGATCCCCAGATGTACTGGTTTCGTTTATCCGAAGCCCCTCCGGATGCAACCCCAGCCGAGGCGCCCGACAAAGACCCGCTCGAGGCAGCGGGGGCCAATCCTTCGCCTCCATCAGACGCCAGTGGCAACGGTGCGGTCCCCACAGAGCCACCCGAGGCGGTCCCGCTGGCGGCCCCTGCTGGAGGCCCCGCGGACGCCGAGCTCCAGCTACTGCTCCAACAGACGCTGGAGCAGTAGCTGGAGCCCCACGCGCGGTACCCGCGGAGGCCACAGCCCTTGCGGATGTGGTCGGGGGGGGGGGTTTATATTGTCGTTGATAAGGACTTGGACGTGATGGCGGAAGGACATGATGCGTGAAAGCTCTTTATTTTGAAGCCCAGGGGAACGGGGCGAATCTGACAGACAACCTTGCTGAAGGAGGAACTATTATGAACAAGAACAGAGTTGGGTATTCTAGGATATACATTTGATAGAGTTATACGAGTGGTGGGACGAACGAGTGGAGCCAGTTCTAGGAAAGTGCCGTCATGATTCAGTCCATTTTGAGCACCATCTATGGTGGCTTCCCTCGAGTTAAGATAAACAGCGATTCTGCCATTATAAATTCGTGGGGCTGATTAACCTCTTTAGCAGGGTGTACATTTGTAAAATAGTCGATGTAAGATTGCATAGATACTGTATCAGACGCAAGGAACATAACCTCATGGTTCCCGGTAACGTTCTTGAATGGCTTGTCACCAGGAACAACAGGTTTGGAAGGAACCCCCTACGATTGACTGAGCCTGAACAGAAGGCCACGCTTGGCTCGTCGTGTCGGCCAGACAAAACAGCGCAACCTATGCAGGGTTTGACACGGAGTTGAGCTTAAAAATACAGAAAATTGTAAGACCCGACAGGCCCAAAACGGTCTTGCTTGATCTATACAATAAATAGAAAACACAATAATGAAGTCTAAATACGGCAACAAACTCTTGAATACACAAAATTACAACATACTCCGGAGCTCGAATGACACACGTCTAAGCTTAAGAAGGAGAAGAATGCCATAACAGCAAAATTTTGAAAAAGTCTAAAACAGAAAAAAATGACTTTTTGCAAATCGCAAAAGTGCTAAAAAAGCCTGAAACAAAAAAATTACTTGTTTTCGAAAAATTGCATCAAAGCCAAAAAGAAAAACAAATTACGAAAACAATAGCTGCTTGGGCAGTACACTGAAGCAACTCAGAAGGAAAACACAACCAAAGGTTCATATACATGGCTTTAGGAGACAATTTACCATAACCATTCGATATTTAGGGATGAGTTTAATTGTAAGATCGTGAATATCATGTCATCTTTCCATTTAGTTTAAAATATATCTTGCATTTTAAAACAGCTGCACTCTTTTTTCACATCGGCGTTCGTAACCAATAACCCAGGAACACTGTTCATGAGTCCCATGAAAACGGGGTCTCGAATACGCCCCTGAAGTTCCCATGTGAAACCGTCCATGTAAAGTGTGATGCGTGGGTCTTATGGTATGTGCACAATGTGAATCCAACTGTAGTCGCCTACTGAATTGGCGAATTCAGCATTCCGGTTTGTCATACGTATCGGCATGATGCTTAGCCGATGACAAAGTGAAAAATTATTTTGTGAATGTGTGGTTTCTTATTCAAACTGAAACGCATGTGATACCAACTATGTACCAAACACATAGTCTGTATTCAGACGTTGCTTCACGTTTTAGCTTTTCAAATAATTATCTTTAATCCCCCTCATAAACTGACGCATCTATTTCACTTAAACAGCATGCACACTCTCGCACCATAAACGCCTATGTATGAAAAACTACAAATACGTTATTTGTCTTCCAAAACTTTTCACAGGTTAAAGGTAGCGCTGACGTTTACCTCCATTTTCAGTTTTTGGCCCACCTAAAGACTGTTTTTCCTTTTATGGGACATCTTGCTGAGATTTAAATTAACCTGTAGTTGAGTTTTGTAAGCAACCATCACATTTTGGACAATCACAGTAGATACATAGTTTGCCTTGGAATGCTTTGAGCTTCGAAATACATGCACCGATGTAAAGCTGCCAGTCACTCATAAGAGTGGACATCGGTGTAGTGACAGATTAAACTTCGTATTTGCTTTTTCCAGTACATGTTTGACAATTTCGACTGATTAACACTGCAAGGAGCTATTGTGAATTTACCTACGATTGTGCTGCCTAATTGTGCAATCCTACACTCTCCACCTCTGTTGAACGGCCCAATGGTGACAACTAGTACTAGGGAGATTTTAACGGGAGTGTCGTTGGCAATTTGGCCATAAAAGAATTAAATTGGCTATAAATAAATAGTATATAAATACATAAAATTATTAAACTTGCACGAGAAATGCTGGCTAAATCTGCTTACTGGTTCTTGTGTATCACTTACGTTGGTGGACAATGTGAAGGCTATAATTGATTTCTAAAAGTGCTCCAGAGACCTACAACTATTTTGTAAGATCTGGTCACATTTCATGATTACGTAACTCTCAGCAACATGACCCTCATCCGTATATCTACATCTGTACACTATTCAATGCAATTGAAATGCATGACCCCATTGCAGAAATTGAAGATTCTGCTTAACTCGGCAAGACAATAGCTTGACGCAACAACCCCTAACAGCCTGCGGTTGCGCCTTTTTTGCCGTTTAATGTCGAAAGCAAGGACATAATTCTTTTCAAATGGCGCTGTGACGTCAACCATTTCAGAAATTTAACAATTGACAATTCACTTGTACAAATCTGTAAAGTAAGCAAATTCATGTTTTCACATTTTTTGCAAAGACACCTACCTTTTTAGGAGCTAGTACTCCTGGAGATCTGAAGAAAGTTGAAGACAACAAGAGCAATTCCTAGAATTTAAAAATGACAACAATACAGTTCAGCTTGAGGTGGTGATTTAAATTTTCCCCTCTAAATGAATAAACGATTTAACTGCATTCTTGCCAGAATTTGCAACAATACTATGCGGATACCGTTTCGATTGATTTAAAAAGTCATTTCCACACGCTGTTCTTGTTTTTGGAAGTGCATTGGTCTACCTTAACTTTAATGTTCGCATTAGTTGCATTAAAGCAGGGGTTTATTTTTAAAGGCATATTTTCCCGACATCTGACCCCCTGTATTTCATGAAATGTCACAGACCCAGGGCTGCTAAACAGATACCAGTTTAAAGTTATCATTCTAATGTGTTATACCGACAAAAGAGCGAGTCAACCTTATCAAGCGATTTGAAGAGTAAGTTTGAGAAGTGTCCACGTACACGCTTTCCTCCATCTACACTAACAAGTGTATAGCACATCGCTGGAGACCTTATTACTTCATAGGAAGACACTTGGTTACACACACGCACACACAACGCCATCGCACCCTACATTATGTGGACTTCTTTTGTGCAGAGGTCCACACTGTGTATGCCACGCCTGCACACATATGCAAGCAAACACCTCTCATAATGTGTTTAATTAAATGTATCCTACCAAGTAACGAATATACACTCATCATGATCTTAAAACTATTTCAGGAGTAACGAGTAACTAGTTTTTTCTCTGTAGGCGCAATGGGGCCACGCATTAATAGTCTTCTATACGTTTCATGAGGCTATTCCTACTATAGCTATTTTGTTTCATTTAGCCCCGTAGCAAACTTCCGGAATTGGCATTTGGGCCTACGGGAATTTCTCTTTCCACCCCTCCATATGCAGCCCTCCTCCTGTGTGTACCCGTGAGGGTTACTGCAGCCTTGAGCATCTGGAAAGATATTTTAATTACAAACCGCATGCGAGAAAGGTCCAACTACACATTACACAAATGTCAACTGCGCGTTTTGCAAAACTTACTCTTCAAAGTTGTATCCTTCAAGCTGTCTCAAACAATTTGCTTGTAGTTTTATTAGCCTTTGTCACACTTGATTCCTCAAAATATGCAACTTTCCACAGATCTGTAGAGATACAACTGTGCATATGCTTTTATAGCAGACTAAAAAAAGATACTGGAAAGCCCAACCAATGAACGATTGACGCGTTGTAGGGTGTACCATTCTTTTTTTCCATGGGTACGTAAATTTGGTCTTAAAGTCATTAAAAATGACCAAATCTATTCACTCCACAGTGTGAAATGAATAAAATTCGGAACTTCTCACCCTTTTTAAAATGGTACTACCCATCTACGGCATTGCGTATGTTTGGATTTCCCGTTTTCTATAATTAGAAACGAAAGCAACCTACCTTCCTATCGACAGAAAAAGAAAAAGTATAATCATGTAAACCTTTTGCATAGACTAGGTGGGTGTACCCGCACCGTACAGCACACATGGCATAATCTGAGAGTGAACACATGCAAATTAAATGTACATAATCAACGCAAAAACATGTACGGTTGGGGAAAAAAGAGCTTTTACATCGAGAAGAAAATCACACAAGGGAGTGTTGTACTGGGAATATTTACGTACGTGCCGTCGCGGAGCAGCATTCGATATGGCAAAAATAATTTTGTTATAAAAATAAGATTCGGGGTGTGAGTGGGTCAAAATCAAAAATGTTTTGAAAAAATTGAAATTATAATTCATTTTTTTGTATATGTTTTTGCATTTATTTACACATTTATAAATTAGATGTCGACAATTTTATTGAATTATATCACAACACATGTAGCTTTTGTTGTCAATTTTTACTGATTTAGTAGCCTGTCGAGGTGTTTGTGCTTATCCCAACCCACAGAAGTTCTGTTAATCTCAAATCATTTGTCTTTGTCCCTCTTTCACCTTTTATATCACTGATAACATTTTAGGAAAGCCATTGAACAGCAATTTGGTTTGGTTTTTGGCAATACCTGGGGCGTGTAACTGGCCCATAATTTGTCCATATCATTGTCCTTAATTTAGTGTTTTTCTTGTATGTTGTCTTTAGTTACTAACTGAGAAATAATAAAAGAAATGAAATGCCGTGCATGATCTGGCAGCATCCAGTTTCTTTTTCTTTGCAGAATTGAAGGTTGAAATATTACAGGAAAGGAAGGAGTGTGCATATTAATATTAACAAGCACCCAAAACCCCGAAATTCATGTTGTATTGTATGTTGCAACCACAGTGAAGTTAAAAAGTACAAAAAAGAACTACTGTTCATATTCACTTTAAGAAGTTGTGCCATGGTTGTAGACAAATAAAAGGGCACTGTCCTCTTTGTGGGAAAAAGCTGGACGATCAACTGGCCTTTTTATATTAAAACGCAACTAAACATACCTGAAATGTCAGGGAAATTACAATATCGAGAGGCTTTATTAAAGCAAAGCTCCTTGATCAGCTAAAATGTTCAAAACATCAGAAAAACAGAATACCAAGTTAAAACAATTGAAATGCAACCAGTGTCAAATGCTTTAATTTCTAGAATTTCTGGTGGATAACAATAAGCCTGTGTGGTAAATATTCAATGGACTAATTAGAAGGAAACAAGTAGCGAAAATATTTGCGATACACAAAACTTCTGCTAGATAAAATGTTACCATTGGTGAAAATTCAGTTATTATACCAAGGCTATGAAGTCGAGTCTACACATCTTCAAGACACTGTTCTGTGTACAAAAATTGCAGATTACTGCCGTACACCTGGAAATGCTTCGAGCAGCATGTTAAACTACAGGTACTGTACTTTTTGTAGGTAATAATCACCCTTAAATTTGCAAAGCTTCGTCAGAGAATTCTCTGAATCATCAACCTGACAACAGTATACAAGTATAACATGGTACAGGGAAAGTGTGAAAACCAATGTTCTTGCGGTGTTGGGTGATTGGGACTATCTCCCAAGGTGAAACTGAAAAAGTCCCAAATCATCCAATACCAAGAGGTCATTAGTTTCCCCCACACGTATGTCCCCCTGCATATCAGGTTGTATTTATTTAATTTTTTATGTCATAAATATTCTTTAGGTAAAAGTGTTGAGCTCCTGGAGCCTGATGAATAATTATGAGGTTTAGTAATTAACTGTTACACTTTAAGCATCCATTACGCAATTGCACTGGTCTTAAACTGGTCTTAACATCAAGTCAAAAGGAATCCAACACTTCGACATGTGCCTCATGTACATGTACGTCTATCTTTACAAGACTACTTGTACAGTTAAGCAAAAAGAGTACATGTAACTGGTTTTCACAATAGGAAAATGTTCAACACTAAACAATTCTGTGACATTTTCAAATACTTTAATTTCTTGCATGAGAGGAGCACAGATTTAATATGGAGGGCATTAAAGATGACAAAAGCAGAATCCCCAACTTCAGCAGCTAAATGGAAGGCACATGTACATCTAGGTGCAATTAACCGGCAGGTTGGTAAGCATATTTAGCCCTCAGAGAAGAACGATTTTTTTTTTAAGTAGAAGGTCTGACATAGCTGTACATGTCACATAGGTTTTAACAAACATTTCAGGTTATTTAATAACTTTATTGATTTTACTAAGAACAAAAGAAAAACAAAACTTGAATGAACGTAGCAAAAGTACCACATCTGGGTAGGTAAGCAAACCCTCAACAGTACTGCATCATTCCCCAGCCTAACCAACACAGTTTAGGACTGCTTCCATCTATGTACAGATGAAAATTAAAGTTGTACTCAGGTTTGAGTTATTGGCATTTTTTTTCAAATTGTATTTTTGCTAAGCTTCATGTACATCCATTGATCGAAAAGCTTTACCAAGGTCACCATTCAACTGCAGTTTTGTACAGCCTGGGCACGTGCATTTCGTGAGTACATTGATATCATAGGACACAAAACTACATGTAGTAGAGTAGGATATTCTGGTAACAATAAATAACCTGCATAAATCTGTATATACGAATGTGGACCTGGATACATTTGTTCATATTCAATCATGACTCCATGTATCACAGCAAACAGTAAATAGAATAAACAGCAAACATTGTAAGGCCAACCTTGTAAACTCTGACCGGCCATCCTCGTCTGACAGCATGAAATTCAAGAAAGGCAACCTGTAGCTCATCAAATAATACCAACCAAAATCACTCACATAGCATCCAGCTGCTCCATACATTTTAAACACTTTGCAAAACTCTATCATTTGATTAATAACTAACTCTTCATTTGTTACAAGATAAGCGATGGTAGGGAGATTGGAGTCTGGTATATGTACGTCCATGATAAGACACAAGTGGAATGTTTTGTAAAATGAATCCCATAAAATTAGGTATTGGCAAATGACCACTGTCCACATAAAATGATGAGTTTCCCAGTAAATTTGCACTGAGAGTGAACACATCTGCACACTTAGACTCCTCTATTTGTACATGTACTGAGAGTGAGTTTATCTGCACATGGAGGCTCCTCTATTTGTACTAAGAGTGAGCATATCTGCAACATCAAGACCTTCTTTTCCTACTAGATGTGTGTGTGCTCACTTACAGTACAAAAAGAGGAGTTCCAGTGTGTAGATGTGTTCACTCACAGTACCACTAGATGAGTCTCAGTGTGCAGATGTGTTCACGCTCAGTACAAAAACATCTCGTTCTGTACTGTCAGTGAACACACCTTCACACCAAGATAAAGGTTACATAGTGCATTTATAACAAGTTAAACGGGTGAAGGTCAATAAAAGCTAATTATTATGCCTGCCAATATGTACATGTATACCCGCAGATTCCAAAATGCATTACATGTAAGTGTTATTTCCATGACAACACGGTATTTTAAAAACAAATTTCATGGGTTTTCTTTTTCATCAGGAATAATGCAATACGATCAACATGATCAAACCTGTTCGGTGGCATCACGGCAACATACCTGTACATGTACATGTACAAATGCTATTACGATAAAACCGACATTTTTGAGCTATAACTCTACTTTTCAGAGCTCAAAAACAAATATTGGAAATGATCATGTACATGTACATAAATCATGGACACAGGCAAGAAACCAACTTCCGTTTTATATTAAACAAGTAAAATATAACGCATGAACAAATGAGACCAATTCCAGGAAAACCCAACACTAAGAATTTCACAAAATGATGTTGCTGGTATGAGCATTCATTTAAACGAGGTTTCAGGCCAGAGAAAACAGCAATATTTCCTCACTTTATTCCCAGTGTTTGTTCTATCCACTGCAACAGTTGGAATGTTGTTCCACCCCTCAATTTCAAACAAATTCCAAATTTTTTCTTTCTGTGCTCTTTCAAGTGAAAATTGACTGTTATCTTCCCGCTCCCCAAAATTTCACTGTAGATTTCAAAAAGGTAGTACTTTTTTCCAGCGAAGTCTAGGGCTTTGCTGGAGTTGGTCAAATACATTTATTTAAACAAGTAAAGAACAAGTATAATTCTAAACAGTAAACAGTAAAAAGCTGAAAAAACCCTACCAAAAAATAAAAAATGACACTGACTATGACTACTGACTCTGTGATTCATGATTTTAAAGGCATTTCAATTTTCAGGATCCCTGAATTTTATGCATTACTGGTTGCCACCATGGCAAGTTTGACATACTGAACATGTACAATTTTCTCCATTACAAGTTGGAACTGTAGACAACAACCGTCCACATTTTCAGCCCAAATACTTTGTTATAAAATGACTTCAAAATGGAATGATTCAAGAAGGCAGAAAAGTGAAAAAACTAACCATTTTTTAAGCTTGTTCACGCTTTCTTCTATCAGCCTGAAGTATGTTCCAAACCTTGGATTTAATTTGCACAACAATTCCACATTCTAGATTTTTGTTTTTGCCCTTAGCATGCTTACAGAGGGACTCTGTAGGGATTTTCCCCAATTTCAAACATTTTCTTAGACCAGGGTGATTCATAATAGCCTCAACCTCTTGGGCTTTCCAGGGCTATCTTGTGGTAGCTTGCCTAACACAACTGTGAGCACGTTTGTTTTTGCTTTTCTCACTTAATTTGAAGCCAGTGTTTCCTCCTTTTGGGGCATGTTTTTCAGGTAGAGATTCATCATGTCGAGCACATGGTTCCTGTTCAACTTCTGCTCTTTCAGGCACAGCATCCTCATCTGAGCTTTGAGAATTCATATGTCTGTCTGTTTCATCAAGCACCACCTCATCAAGTGATTACCCCTGTACTGATGTATTTTGCCTTGCTCTTATGCATCTAGGAGTTTCCCAACCTTACCTAGGATAAGAGCTTCATGAGGCAATCGATAGTATTCTATATGTACTAAGATGTCGTGACCCAAGTGATTGGCCAATCGTTCTAACTCATGTTTTTTTTTTCAAATTCAACAGTTGACTCATAGTCGCAACATGCTTTCTGAGTCTAGCTGCAGTCAGCGTTTCAGGGTTTTGTGCTCTGCACTGTTTTGCAAGCATGCGTAAGCAGTCACAACCCCTATGTGGGCCTGTTGCATTTGCATTAACTCTGGCAAAAGTGTATGGATTTTCAGGATGAACACCGACTTCCTCACGTGAGTTAACAAGCATGTCGACAGATTCTCTGATGTTTGAAGTGAAACACCTCTGTTCCTTTTTCCTCGTATATACACTATGGCAAGTCTGTCAATGGAAAGTTTCTCAGAGAGGGACAGTGGCTCCATCACTTCACTGTGTGCATCAACTCCACGAGCTACTTTTTCTGGTAAGATTCTACCTTGAGAAACTGGGTCTCTCTCCTGGCCTCCTCCTGTTATATACAATGAGCTGGGCAAGGGTTACTTGTGCCAACTGTGTAAAGCTTTCCCCTGAAATGCCGCACTGCTTTATTTGAGATTTAATTCTGTTCTCTTCTTCACGCATGTGTTTGTGCAATTTCAGTATGCCCTCTGTAAGTGGAAGCTTTGGGGGATCATTCCATTTGGAAGCACCTGCCTGCTGTAATGCATGCTCCGAGACTCGAGTTCCCCATTCTAACTGCATGAGTCGTTTAAACCCTCCTGTGTTGTTCCCATCCCCAATAAAAACCCCTGTTTTTAGGGCTTCGGCATCTACAATTTCAGCCATCCTTTTCAGTATATGGCCATGTTTCTTTGCCAATGATGGGGTAGTAAACTCAAAGGTTGCATCATCAAACTTTGAGCATTTCAAAGCAGCATCAACAACTGTGTCAAAGTTCTTAGGATTGACCAAATATTTTGCAGTAATGACTTGGTCATTAAGACCCCACGCAGTAAACAGTAGGCGTGAAGCCTCCCTCATTTTCTGCGGAATATTGTGATTGCTGTTGTTTGTATGACCAGCAGAAGCTGCATAATGTTCACCCAATTTTAAAATCAGGGGATCATTTCTGGCAACCATGGTTACATAATCTTGCTCCATCCCACTTAGTACTTTCTTTAGAAACACAGAAACATGGTGTGTTACTGGCATAAGAGCAGCCCCTTCTTTAATATGCCTTGAACGTTTTTTGCTTGTTTTACGTTGTGGGCATGTTTTGGTGCCTCTATAGGGCCTTTTTATTATAGAGGCCTCTGCAATCAGAACAAAAATGTAATCACTGTTTTTTGACCTGTCACCATAATTTGGTCGCTTGTAAACAATAAGTTCACCATTTTATTGTGCTCGTAGTCCCAAGCTTTTCTTAAGGCTGCAGTGAGGTCCCTTCTCTCTTTGGTATTTTTTTCAAGTGCAAATATTTTGCATAACTCAGTTTCTTCAGAGTGTATATCTTTCCAGTGCTCTGTCAATTTTTTGTAAGGCTTAAGGCAGAAAACACAGTAATGTCTTTTGTCCCATACCCTCTGCCCTTTTTTGCTGTGTTTGCTGAAGATTCAGCCATGGAGTGATTTCTTCAAGCACAATTTTCTTTCCAGCTTTCCCCTTTTCCTTTTTTGCATGTCATGTCAGCAGATTTTCCCTGAAAACTAGGTGTATTTGAACCCTGCTGAGACATTGCTGTACACACCCTCTGTTTTGGTACCAGTAGGTCATCAGAAATGATGGTAGATGAATCACTGAGTCACCAGGAAGTGTTGCACACCAGTGATCCTGATGTTGTTCACTTGAGTCAAGAGGAAATGTTCTGTGGTGCAAGTCTCCGGATTGTTCACCTGAGTCACCAGGAAGTGTTGCACACCGGGAGTCTTGAGGTTGTTCACTTGAGTTGCCAGGAGGCATTTCAATCCGAGAGTCTCAAGGTTGTGTACTTGAGTGGCCCAGTGCTGCACACAAGTCTCTCAGTAGTTCACTTGATACTCCTCATGGTTCATTTGGAGGCTACAAGTACCATATTTACAAAACATAATGACCAACATGCTACATATATGCTGCAAAACTAAAAGCGTATTTTCCCCCCAAACCGACAAGTATTTACTATCAAAGACGTGAATTGAACACAATGGAAAGCTTGGGGTTTCATCCAAATGTGTCTCAAAAAAGGTTGATGAATTAACTGGTATGGTGTACCTACTTTGTCCCAGAGATTAATTAATAAATCACCTTTGTTTCGGCCAGGAAACTACCAAACGTGCATTGATGACCCTCGTTTTTAAACTGAAAAATGTACATGTAAGGCACATTCTTAACTTCTTTGCCATTAGTCAAAAAGTCATACTTTTTGTTGAAAAAAGTTATGACCAATCACAGATTGCATTTCACGTCTTTCCTATTGTGACGAAACAGGGGTAGGCATGAATGCCAGTCAAAGTCATGAATTATTAAGCATTGCGTTGACCAATCAGCGTTGCGTAGAGCACTAGGTCTGGGCGCTTGCGGCGTGCTTAGAGCGCGCACAATCAGTTAGTTTCGTAGCTGGGTCGCAGAGTGGCAGGATCGTGGAAGACGCTGTCTACCATTCTGTGCTGTGACTGTGCGAGGTATAGCGTGGACGCTGCACCAGCGGCGCTGTGTGTAGTGACTATAACTGGTAGGTGTGTTTTGTATACCTTATTGATTTTTATTGCAATAAATCAAATACTTGATTATTGTCCTTGGAAATCCTGTGCTGATTGCGCCAAAAAGTGAAGTGAGAGTTACACACTGAGTTGTTGAGTTTTCTAACTCGCCCAACTGTGGGGAACCCAACAAAGTTGTTGGTGAGGTTGACTCACCTAGGGATGGGCCCTGGTCCCTTATAAGGGAGTGTAGGTTAGTCGTTGGTGGGGTTCCTAGTAAACCTCAGAGTAAGCCTCACAGGCCAACAATTAACCCCGACCGATACAATGGTGAAGTTCTATGGAACGATTATTACCAACATTTTGAGGCATGCCGCAAGGTAAATATGTAGAGTGAGGAACAGGCAGAAGAATTTCTGGCTGCCAGCCTTCAGGGTGATGCCCTAAGACGTCTGGGCGATGGTTCAAAGAAGTTCACTTACAGTGAGGTGTTGGAGATAAGATTGGGCCCTGGTCGACAGGCCGAAAACTATTTAGTGGAATTTAGACACAGAAGACAGGGGACTCTACAGGAGTTGGGCCAAGCAGTCTGTGATCTCACGGTGAAGGCTTACCCTGAAATTCCCGAAGAGGCCCGAGAGCGCCTTGGTAAAAATCATTTTCTCGATGCAATTAGTGGTTAGGTTGTGAGGGAAGCCGTTCATCGTGTTCATCCCAAAACATTACACGAAGCGATACTGGCCGCTCTTGAGACCGAAAAGATTGAGGTTCAGAGTAGAGCCGAGGGAAAGCCCGCGAAATTCGCGAGGGCTATCGACTCTGACATTGAGTGACGTCTTCAGAAACTCGAGGAAAATGCTGGCCATCAGTCAAAGAGATTAGACCAGATGGTTGAGTTGCTGAAAGGACTCAGCAAACAAGGTCTAAGCCCAAGTGGACAGGCGAAGGCCCCTCCAAGGCAGTCACCAAAGCCTGGGAGGAAGAAGCCTAGTGAGTTGAAGTGGTTTAAGTGTGGGGATGCTGGTCATTTCGCTCGTGAGTGCAGTAAGCCTCACAAGCAGAGAAGTGAGCAGGGAAACGTCAGCCAGCGGACCGGTGGGCCCGAAGGCAGGCTGGATGTTCCAGAGGGCCCAAGCAAGGCAGGAAGAGGCGGAAATCAGAAGGCGGAGAGCGTATAGGCACTCAGCCTAAGTTGGGTGGTGTTGTAAGGGGAACAAGCTGTAGGTTCCTGGTGGACTCAGGGTCTACAGACACATTGGTCAGTAGTCGAGTCTACCAGGAAATGGCCTAAGAACGGAGGCCTGTGCTAGATATGGACAGCACCAACATTCCACAGGTCGATGGCAGTAAATTGTCAGCGATGGGTGTTGCCTGGGTTGATGTACATGATGAGGTTCAGAAAGAACAACTTTCCCAGTGTGAGCAATATTTGCCGATGTAACGGTATATTGGGCATGGATTTCTTGTTGACCCTGGCGTAAATTTAGATTTCCAAAGTCTCAAATTGAGGCTGAATGGTGAGCGGCTGAATGTACAAGCAGTACTGGAGAGCCATTCATTAGAAGGGTGCTCGTGGCTGAAACCATGGGTGAATTGGCTGAGCGAGGCCTAATGCTAGCCAGAACACTGGTCCAGTCGAGGGCAGAGGTTCTTCCTCTGCGGATTTTAAATCCAAACAAGGAGAAACAGGTTGTTCGGAAGGGGACAGCCGTTGGTACGATTGCAACAGTGAATGTTAATTCGGTTGCTGTTGCTATTCGGAAATGTACGGGCGAGGTTGGAGGAGACCTCCCGAGTCACCTGCATGATTTGTTTGACCGTAGTAAGGTCAACCTTGGTGAGGATTATCATGCTGAGGTGAAGTATTGCCTGGTTGAATTTCAAGATGTCTTTCCTTCAGGCGAGCATGATATAGGGCGAACAGAGGTGGTGAGACACGAGATTAACACTGGTGATGCCCGGCCAGTCAAAGAGAGGCCAAGGCGCCACCCTCTGTGCAATCAGCGGGAGATTATGAAGGAAGTAGAGGACTTGCAGAAGAGGGGGGTTATTGAACCGTCTGACAGCCCACGTGCTGCTAATGTGGTGTTAGTCCAGAAAAAGGACGGGTCACGTCGACTTTGTATTGATTATCAAGGCTTAAACAGGGTGACCATTAAAGATGCGTACCCTGTGCCTCGGATTAACGAGACACTCCATGCTCTTGCGGGTGCCGAGTGGTTTTCGACATTAGACTTAGCTTCGGGATATTGGCAGGTGGTCATGGACGAGGATGCCGGTAGGAAATCAGCTTTTGTGGTCCGAAGTGACTTGTATCAGTGGAAATGCATGCCTTTCGGCCTCTGCAATGCCCCAGCCACATTCGAGAGGCTGATGGACAAAGTAATGGCAGGCCTTCAGTGGGACAACCTGTTGATATACCTGGATGATGCCATTGTACTTCGCAAAACAGTCAAGGAGGAGATCGAGCGACTGAGAGTCGTTCTCTCCAGGTTGAGAGAAGTTGGGTTGAAATTGAAGCCAAGTAAGTGCTTCTTGATCCAGAAGCAGGTTAACTACTTGGGACACATTGTGTTGTCCAAGGGTGTAGCTACGGACCCCGAAAAGGTGCGAGCCGTGGCTGAGTGGCCGACACCGAAGTGTGTGAAGGAAGTGCGAAGCTTTGTTGGCCTCGCTTCCTACTATAGGCGGTTTATCCGTGGGTTTGCTGAGGTGGCCTCACCGTTGCATACTTTGACTGAAAAGTATAAAAAATTTGTCTGGACCGAGGCATGTCAAGAAGGATTTGAGGCGCTTAAACAGAAGTTGCAGGCAGCTCCTGTTTTGGCTTACCCTGTGTCAGACAGTGACTACATCCTAGACACGGATGCTAGTGGAGTTGGAATAGATAGGGGCAGTTTTGTCCCAGGTCCACGGAGGCGAAGAGAACGTTATCGCCTATGCCAGCCGCAAATTGAGTAGAGCTGAAAAGAAGTACTGTGTTACGCGGCGGGAGTTTTTGGCGGTAGTGGTCTAGTTGAAACAGTTCAGGCAGTACCTGCATGGTAGGAAGATTGTCTTTCGCACTGACCATGCTGCCCTACGGTGGTTGCTTAATTTTAAGAGCCCCAAGGGCCAGCTTGCTAGAGGGCTTGAAGTCATCAGTGAGAATGATTTGACCATTTCTTTGACCTTGACGAAAGCATTGGAGTGCCGATGGGCTGTCCAGGAAGATCTGTAAGCAGTGCGGTCGGCATGATTATGATGAGGAGGCAGTAGAGGTACCTCAAATACCAGATGAATTTGAGGGTGCTAAACCTCCTGGTATTTTTGTGGGTCAGGGAGAAGTTGTTGCTGATCCAGTAGTTCCAAAGGTTGAGGAGAGGGGAACTTTTGCCCAACCTTGTATGCCGAGGGATGCTGTTGGGCAAGCACAGCTGGAAGATCCCAGCATGAGTTGGATTGTTAATTCTAAGGAGGAGCTGAGCAGTAGACCTCTTTGTGGAACTGTTTCAGGCACCTCGGCTGCCCACAAAAGCTATGGTCCCTCTGGGACCAGTTGCAAATGTGCAATGGGGTGCTTTGCAGAAGGTGGGAGTCCAACGATGGGAAGTCAGTCACGTGGTGACTGGTAATCCCGAGGAAGCTTCAAGAAGAGGTCCTTCGTGAGCTTCATTGTGGTCGGACGAGCAGTCACTTGGGTGCCACAAAGACACTAGCCAAGGTAAAAACGCGGTATTACTGGCCGGGAATGACCGCTGACGTGAGGTCTTTCATAAGACAGTGCGAACTTTGTGGAAGGAGGAAGTCTCCTGTAAAGAGGAAAGTTTCCCCCTTACAACAGTACGTGGTTGGCGAGCCCATGGAAAGAGTGGCTGTGGACTTGCTGGGGCCACTGCCCCGGAGTGACAGTGGCAATTCTTGGATCATAGTGGTCGGGGATTACTGCTCGAAGTGGATGGAGGTATATCCCCTCCCCGATGCCAGGGCTGACACCGTGGCAAATAAATTTGTCACCGCGTTTGTCTGTAGTTTTGGGATTCCTTTGGAACTGCACTAAGACCAAGGGACAAACTTTGAGTCGGCTGTCTTTGCTGAGATGTGTCGGGTTTTGGGTATATCCAAAACTCGAATTACAGCATGCAACCCAAAGTCCGATGGACTGGTTGATCGATTCAATAAGACTTTGATCAACATGGTTGCTGTGATGATTGAACCAAAGAAAAAACAGCGTGACTGGGATAAGTGTCTACCATATGCATGCTTTGCATATCGGTGCACTCCCCAAGAGTTGACTGGTGAGTCCCCAAATATGATGATGCTGGGGAGGGAGACCAGGTTGCCAGTGGACTTGGTAATTGAAGGTCCTAAGTGGAGGACCCGGTAAAAACAGATTTTGCACGAGGGTTGAGGCAGAAGCTGCAGGAGGCTCATAGCAGAGCCAGAGAGTGCCTCCAACAACGTGCAAGGTATCAGAAGCGGAACTTCAACCGCAAGGTGCATGGAGGAGGGCTGTTGGAAGGTCAGTTCGTCTGGCTTTTCAATAAGTCCAAGAGGAAAGGGAGGTCCCCGAAGTTAGAACTTCGCTAGGATGGATCATTTCTGGTGGTCAAGAAACTCTCTGGTGTAACTTACAGGATTCAACGGAAGCCTGGAAGTAAGGCTTTTGTAGTTCATGGAGACAGGCTCAAACCATACACTGGCGAGACCCTAAAACCATGGCGATATCAGCCAAAGGTGATTGAGGAACCCTTGATGCAGGAAATAGCAAAGGGTCCCCAATCAATTGGAGTAGAGCTAGTACATGATGGAGTGATTAAGGTTCATGGAAGAAGTGAGGAGCCTCCTAAGGCTCAAACGGTTGGTCCTTCAGGATAAAAGGACGAGGGGAATGGCCCGACAAAAGCTCCCAGAAGGTACCTTCCGAGGAAACACCGGCGATATAGGGAGGATTTGGACAAACTATAAATTGTGTTCAAAGTTCCCCGGGGGAGAGATGGCCTGTAACCTCAGGGTAGTTTGAGGAATTAATTTGATTGGATTGTTATTAAACAAAAATGTGGTTTTGTTTCTTGGGTTTGGTTTATTGTAGCAACATCAGGCGGCACTATCGTTCTTGCCATCCAGATTATCTTGATGAGTGCAGCAGTGTCCAAATGACAGAGGATCGACAAGACGGGGGTACTACGATGCCCTGTTCCAGTAGTCCAAGGTCGTCGGTGGGAAAAATGGTCAACAAGGGGGCGGTAGGTTCGGTTGCACCGACTGAGAGGGTGGCTCCCCGAGATAGGGTTGATGAGGATGCTCTAGGTATAGGCGAGACCTCATCAGCTGGGAAGGGCCCAGCTGAAGATGAAAAGGCCTCTCACTCAACGGTGAGCAACCTGTCTCATGTAAGCCGCTAATCAATATCCCCGATCATTCGCTTGACTGTAAGGCCCTGTTCCATTCTCGACCTAGTGAGGAGGAGACCTCAGGCTGCAGGTTCCCCAGGGAAAAGTTCCGGCCTAGGGACAAGCCAAGAGCCGACAAAGACAGCTGCCTTCGAAGAAACAGGTGAAAGTCCCACAAGAGAAGCTGTAATTTCACTTTCCCCAGCCCCCATATCACCTCTGGTCCGCTGCCCAACAGGAAAGTCCAACGAGCAAGAGAGTCCAGCCAAGAACACAGAAGCTGAGCACTCGACAGCGTTTGACCAGCCGCAGGTTCATCATAGTGTACCAATCTTTCGCAATGAGGGTAAGCCTCGCTCTATTCTGGAACTGGTGAGGAAGGAGCGTCAGACTCCCGAGTCACCAAGTCAATGATGTCCATGAGCTCAGGTACAGAAGCCGGCCCAGAGCATGAGGAGGGGAAGACTGACAGAGACAAGGGAAACCAGCAAAGATGAAGAAGGTTGCAACCATAGAATAGAAGATCTTCCTCGATGGCAGGCTGATTCGAGAAGAAGTCCATCATCAGGCATACCTGAGACCTGTCGATGCTAATGAGTATCTCACAGTTGCAGAAGACGGCACTTAGTTTTTATTTGCTTCTACCTTTTGTCTATGACTAGCAAGGGAAAGCACTTTGTAAATATGTTTTGCTTGTGTTACAGATTAAAGTTAACTTATTTTTTCAGTGTATTTTGAAGTTTGAAGTGTTGAGGATCACTAAAGGTTTTGCTACTACTTGAATTTTATTTTTATGTCAGAAAAAACAAGTAAGTTTTAATTGTATAAATAGCAGGAGAGTTTTGAGGTATATTATGAACGTAGTGGAGAGTACACTTGTGAATAAATTATGCTAATTGTAACGAGGTTCATTAGGTAAATCTCAGGTTTGTTTTGTATGAAGTGAGTGATTTCCACATTGTGTAAGTAATGTATATCTGTACTTATAACTGGTGTGAGGTTTATGGACCTCATGGCAGGGGTTATAACTGTATAAGGTTTATTGATGTAGGGGTTTAGGTAGACCTCATGTTGTTGTAATTGTATAATACAGCACTGTTTCTTATAGTTTTAGATTAAGCCATTTGGCACGGGACAGACCAAGCTTAGCTGGGGCCTGTGTGACGAAACAGGGGTAGGCATGAATGCCAGTCTAAGTCACGAATTATTAAGCATTGAGTGGACCAATCAGCGTTGCGTAGAGCACTAGGTCTGGGCGCTTGCGGCGTGCTTAGAGCGCGCACAATCAGTTAGTTAGTTTTGCTGCTGGGTTGCAGAGTGGCAGGATCGTGGAGGACGCTGTCTACAATTCTGTGCTGTGCCTCTGCGAGGTATAGCGTGGACGCTGCACCAGGGGCGCTTCGTGTAGTGACTATAACTGGTAGGTGTAGTAGCGAACCGTACTGGGTCTAGATTACTTTAGTGATAGAGCTGAGTGTCGTGAACCTAGGCTGGGAGCTAGTGGTCTTTGCGGTTTGATTGTTTGTCGTCTGTAAGCAATGATAGTGGGATGACGGCTGGAAGGCAATCTTGTCATTGTGCTAGCTAGCTTTGAGGTTTACTTGATGTACTCAGATCGCGGTGAGGGTAATTTCCCTTTCGTTAGATTGACCCTGTTTTGCATGACATGTTTTTGCATGTTTAAGTTAGTCTGGTGGTTAGTTAACCACGTGAGGCATATTGTATTGCTTTGTGAAGTGTATTGTGTACATAAACCTTGTGTGATTTATATACCTTATTGATTTTTATTGCAATAAATCAAATACTTGATTATTGTCCTTGGAAATCCTGTGTCACTGTGAGGTTTATTTAGGTTTCCCTGTGTTTCATTACTGTATTGCCAGATAAATCCAGTCTTTCCTAATTGGTGGTAAACTTCCACCCAACGAACTGCCCCTAGGCTTAGTCCGCCGTTCGTTAACTGATATCCCCCCCTTGTATCATGGTAGCCGCTCATCCTTGCTCAAGGTTAATAAATATATTTGTGGGGTTTGGCCAGGTCAATTCCATCCCTGATCCGGCCGGTTACTGGGTCCACCACAAGAGGTGTCAGTTGCATTCGCCTCACTATGTGTGATATTTGTGTGTACCGTGTGTAGATTTTTGTTGAGTGAAATTTCTTTTGTTATTCCTGAGTTCACAGCACAAAGTGTCCTCTTTGAATATTACTTGTACGTGGCCTCATATTGTGACTAAAAATTATCAAAAGTACACGGTATATGGCTCACAGTACGTGTTAAATCTGGAAACATTTTCAGACAATTCTGATTTCTTTTTAAATTTGACACGGAAATCAACACATGCACGTAGTCCTTTAAGAACTACATGTATGTGTTGATCTCAGTGTCAAAATGTTTATCTACAAATACTGTTGCTGTGCTGTAAGTTGGATGGGGTCAAATCTGAAGATAGCCTGATTTACAACTTGATTGCCCCGATGTATTCCCATCTACATGTAGAAGTTGCACTGCACAAAGTAGAGACTGAAATACTGGTAAAAGTGTTTTAGATTAAACGGTTACAGTGCACATGTTGCATGTTCATACCATTTTTGTCTTCCACGGGAGCTCACTTATTCCGTAGTTGTACCGTACCTCTTGTCCTTTCGTGATGGGCTTGATGGCAAACAGACACAATGTTGGTTTGCAACCCATGGCAACTCTCACCTTTGCATTAGCCTCTTTATCACCGTGACTAACTCAGGTGTTGCATCAACAATAGTTTCAAACGATTTCAAAGAAAAAAGTAAATGTATATGTATGGCAGTGGACATTTGCATGCATGTAGAATATAAAATGATTTTAAACCAGATGGTTACCACATGTATTTACTGTATGCTCCGAATTTCAGAAAATTTGAATTTCTAACCATTTATTTAGTATTCACTGAACTGTCATTCGAATTGTAAACCTTTTCGCAAGTGTACATGAACAGACGGTTTGTCACCCCTCGTCCCACTACTTCTACAGTGTTTTCACTTTCGTGACAACTTGAACACAACCATTCTTAAATGCTTTTAACGTAGTGAGACAGATGAGTCAATATTTGACAGAATGTGTGATCGTTCACTTCTTATATTGCTTCCTGGCTCATGGAAAAAAAATCAAAACATGGTACATGTAGTATTAAGTGTCTTTCTGTATGTATATGTACAATGCCAGTAACCCAATGGGGTACTTGCTCTCCAGCATGAGAGTTACAGTAAAATTCACTCTTTAAAAGAGTCCCTTATAATTTAATCCAAAAGAGTGAAAAAGTCTTGGAAAACTGGAACTGGAAACCATGCACTCTGCTCCCAAGATCAAAATGTCCACTCTTTCATGGAGCCATAAATGAGAGTCATACATAATAGTATATGTACGCATACCGGTGCATGTACATGTACCTTGGATCCACTTTTGAAGTGGTTTCCATTCATGAGTGATTTTTATTCTACAGTATTTTCACTCTCATCAGAGTGGTTTTCAGAATTTTTGAGTGGTTTTTACTCTTTCGGGCAGTGTTTTCACTGTTGCCTTCAACGAGTTTTCAAAACCTGTCTTCTTGGCATAGCTAGATGCGTACTTTAACTGATAATACAGAAATACATGTACGAAAGAAATTCCTAGCAGCTGTGGACATTTTCACTCTGAACTGTCCTTTTAAAATATTGCCATATTCCGATTAGGCTGGAACCAGACACCTAAAGCCAGTCATGATGAGTAGAAAACTTACCAGAAGCACCCCTCATGAACAACTTCTCAAGTGGCTGTGCATTATCCATCTTTCACCCCTATTCAAATATTTGGTGCTCACAGGTGTTTTCGGGTCTGGGAGGGGGAGTTGGCCATTTAGGTAATGAGCCGGATAAGTGGTAGATTTCTGCGTCCGTCATTTTTTATTAATAGTCCATTTATTTAAGGAACGAGTGACGTGAAAACAGTTATTCCGAGGAATAACCGAGGTTTAAGTTAATCATTCAAATTTAATCGACTTTTCGACTAGTTTCATGGGAGATTCAGATTTAGATTCAGATCTAGATGTTAAACGCTTGCAATGCCGACTTACTCGAAATAAGTCCGTGTCAGACTCCATTAATTAATTTTATATTTTATTCCTATTTTTCCATCAGGTCAATTAATGTCAGGCATTTTCTATTTCAGTGTCAGCTCCTGTGCCCAATTTATCTGAACTAAACTTTGGCATGTATTATTCACTAGACTTTCTCTTCATGTTTAATTCATCACTTTACTTCTTCAGGTTACACATCAATGACCAGGGCCATGGCTTTCTGTACTTAGGAACTGGATGCACTACCTTGTCCTTTTGTATTGCAGTGGAGCTTTCTTTTGTAAAGACGTGTCACAGGTTGTGTGGATAAAGAAAATAAGGCTGGAGTTCTGTGGGCGATTTGAAGGTGAACTGTACGTTAAAATAGATCCCTATGCCTCTCTATTTGATTACCAAAAGCGCCCCATTGACTCGTCAAATATTGATAAATTTATCAATAAGAGATTCGAAGCGCAATCATTTATTTGTGCAAAAGACGTATACTACGGTACCACGGTTCACTGTCGTGCGGCGCCAGCGTTCGGTATAGAGTGACACCGACAATGTTAAAAATTAGAAACGACGGACTGTCACAGTGTGCTCACTTTACGGCCACTGCAACAGAAGGACTGGATGCAGGCCAGAAAAATGATTGTAACAAAACCCAATCTGTACTATTTACAATATTTGATATGAATTTATTTACAAAATTTCTCGATTTTATAATACAAAATATCCACCATTCCGTATTTACAATCAGATGTCTCTCAAGTGAGTGTAGCTACAACTCAGAATTAAATTACATTAATCAAATGAATGTCTATTCACGGCCGCATGAAAATCAGCCTTTGCAATTCAAGTATTTACAGGTAAGTACAGGTATGTGTGATTTAAAATTTTGAATTCACAGTAAATTCACAAACTACACAAACTAGTGCATCAAGAGACACTTTTGATAGTTTCTAATTTCTGTAATATTATGCTGTAAAATTTCAGCTCTGAAAAGCACCTCAAAATAAATAAATGTCAGTATAAACTCCAGCGAAATCAAGGTTGATTAAAAGTATGCCACGAGCTGGAAAAACCTGAAAGGTTCAAGGCATGTACATGTAATAGAAGATCTTGAAGTCAAAATTTACAAGTGTTATCACTACATGTACGTCTGCTCTCAAATTAAATATCTGACATACAGTTCGACGTAATATCAGTTCGTCTCTCCTTGATTATAAGAATCTGCCCTTGCTAGCTTGCTCATCGACTCTGGTACATCTGTGGGACCACCTCCGCAACTTAGATGTGAACCCTCACTGCAGTGTGCTGTGACCAAGGTTACAATGGAATTCAAGAACCAGCCATCGAGCGTGAGGAGGAACGGAACTCAACCAGTCATTGAGCCAAGCTCAGATCTTCAAGGCCATCTAATTAAAGCAATAATTCACCAAAATGCCAAATAGTATGGTACAATAACAAAAATTTGTATCTCAATCTCGAACAGTCATTTCAAAGAAAACTTGTCAGAACTCAAACAACTATGATCAGTAATTTGACATCAAGTTGATTTCGAACACATCTTTAGCAAATTAGTTGATGCTGTTGAAGTTCCAAATATCACTCCATCCAGTTCTTGAGACTCACAACCAAAAGCACTGATATATAACAAAATAACTTGAATTTAAACTTACGGTTTTCTTCAGTTTTCTAATCTTGGAATGTCAATCAGCCGCTACGATGATCCTGACAACCCATTTTTTCTCATAAGCAGCCTGACAAATCTGCTACTGGCTGGGGCAAATGGCGCAGCTAAAGTACAAAACTCGCGCGGCACTGGGATAGGGACTATCAACTCAGCCCACACATCTCATCATCATGATGCATCTCTCAGTTCTCCACTGTCTATCGCTGTTCATCACATTTATACCCAGTTGTGCTCTGTTCACCTTCAAATCGCCCACAGAACTCCAGCCTTATTTTCTTTATCCACACAACCTGTGACACGTCTTTACAAAAGAAAGCTCCACTGCAATACAAAAGGACAAGGTAGTGCATCCAAATTCCTAAGTACAGAAAGCCATGGCCCTGGTCATTGATGTGTAACCTGAAGAAGTAAAGTGATGAATTAAACATGAAGAGAAAGTCTAGTGAATAATACATGCCAAAGGTTAGTTCAGATAAATGAAATAGAAAATGTCTGACATTAATTGACCTGATGGAAAAATAGGAATAAAATATAAAATTAATTAATGGAGTCTGACATGGACTTATTTCGAGTAAGTCGGCATTGCAAGCGTTTAACATATCTAGATCTGAATCTAGATCTGAATCTCCCATGAAACTAGTCGAAAAGTCGATTAAATTTGAATGATTAACTTAAACCTCGGTTATTCCTCGGAATAACTGTTTTCACGTCACTCGTTCCTTAAATAAATGGACTATTAATAAAAAATGACGGACGCAGAAATCTACCACTTATCCGGCTCATTACCTAAATGGCCAACTCCCCCTCCCAGACCCGAAAACACCTGTGAGCACCAAATATTTGAAATAGACGAAAGATACGCGTGGTAGACATTGCGGTCTAATTTTTGGGTGGGCTTCCTCGTACACTCCTGTAGACAGAGGAGATAGATGTTACAAGCATCACGTTAGGAAAAAACTGCCACCACCAAAATCGAGAAAAACTTCAAAAGAGTTTAACGTTCAATTGGAAAACGGTGAAACGTAAGAAATATAATATGTGTTAAACCGAGTTTTAAATGGCAAGATCTCTCGAGGTAACCCGTTATCAAGATGTAACTGGGGAAACCGAATCTAAAGTAAAAGATCTATTTAAAGTTTCGGATAAGCACTGCGAAAACGCCCTCGACAAATTAAACCTCGCCAAACAAAATTTTTCAAAACGTATATAATGAAATGGAGACTCACACGTTTTACTTAACCGAGAGCGAGCAGACGTTTATATTGAAAGATTTCCTTAAAAACAACGCAGGCGACAAAGTCGTCCGAGTAAAGGATATTCAGTTTGAAGCTGGATATTTTAACGCAACAAATGCGACTGAAATTGAGTGGGATACAAACTTGGACGCTAGGCCCGCGGGGGTACTTGGAGAACGACCGCCCGGAATACCTTCAGAGGAAAGAAAAGATGTATCTCCCAATTCAGAATTAGTACAAACAGCAAAAACCAGATTGGTCCAAGCAAATAAAAAAGGCAGTTACGCGGAAGAAATTAGAATCATCGCTGAGTGGGTAATGGCTGAGATGAGCCTGGTGAACCATGGACTGGTTTCACGGCGTTTCTTTTAAGGTTCACTCAGAATGTAAAAGGGTTACTTTGGCCATTACTGCCCCCAATCTCAAGTTGCGACTAAATAAAGAAGTGTCTAAGCTACTGAACTTACCCAAAATAACACTTTTACCCAACGTGATTTATGAAGGCAAGTACGATTTAAAGTCTCGGTTGACAGACGTGGGAATCAATCACCAAGGTAAACGATTCACTTCGAACTTACGTCTACGCGTTACTCAGAGCACATGCACAAACCAAGACCAGCGTTTTAGCCACCAGCACCAGTTAGACGCGCAACGGCAATTTATTACGATCGTTGAATCCTTAATTAATTCAGACCCGATCTTGGACAGTCCATTGACCAATTCCAAAATTCGCTACAATACGCAAAAACGCCTATGGACTTTGTAGTCGCCACGGGTTATACCTAGTGCATTCGGACATGGACTTGCGCATCGGTAATTCTGAGGGTTATAACAATGATTTACAAATTACGACTGCGGATATAAAGACTGAATACGTACCGAGTTTAAATTTGGAAAATGATTTTAGTGATGAAACGACCGAAGCGAGCAAAAAAGAACCGGAAATTTTACCAAATCCAAATTTCAAGCCAATTTTAAAGTTAAATTTAAAGCCAATTTTAAGTAAGCCTTTAGAAACGCACAACGAAGAAAAAATGTCCTCAACCGTTGGAGCTCCACACTTGTTGGAGCCGTTGCCGTGGGTGTCCTCGGTTTTATGTTGTTTAAAGTTTTGACTTAAACGGTTTGATTTAAGGCGTACAAATTAAATTTTGTGGCCTTTTTACATCTTTTGCACGTACGTCAAAATTAAAACACCCACGCCTACAAACAAAGTCCACACGCGCTCTGCTGCCCACACGGCCGCTTTACTCGCCATTTTAAAAATCCAACTTAAAACGCTACCTATGATTCCGGGCAAGGCGCCTAAAGCTTTCAACCCGAGTTTCTTCAATACATTGGCCAAATTCCACAGTTGCCGTTTGATCCAATTGGTAATTCCATCTTTGGAGGGGGGAGCTGGCGTTGGCTAAGGTGTCGGTTCAGGTGCAGGCGCAGGACTTGGCTTGCCAACAGCTCTGACGCCAGCTACGATGCTACTAACAATGGTACTTATGGCTAAACTAAAAGCCGTTAAAATGCTAACGATCGTGACGCCTTGCTCTGTAAATATCGTTCGAATCTTCTCGCGACAAATCCGATTCATGATCTCTTTGATCGTTTCCTTGCAGCGATTAATTTGGCTCCTCAATTGATTGGTATTTCCAACCGATGTCGCTTATCGTTGTAACGATTTATCTAAAGCAACGAGTTCTCTGTAATTTAACCCTTCAGATTGAACGTCTACGTCACAGGTGATGTTTTCTACGATGTCGCTCGCTAGATATGCTTCTAGGGGTAGTTTTACTAATTCTGTGCTCTCGGGGTGAAGTTTCGCCAGTTTACAAGCCACTTCCTGCGCCTACTGTTTTGTTTTGCCAGAAACGTAATCTCGTAAGCCTAAGACGCGTCTTATAGTATTTAGGCTAAGAAATACATTATTACGATTTTCTTGGGTTAAAAGAACTTTTTTGCCTTCGAACTTTACGTACAGGCGATCTTTACTGTCTAAATTAAAAATATATGGATCTTTAATTTTTGTTTCGTAACCAGTTTCTTTTTTAATAACTGAGTAAAAATCGTTCACTTTAGGTTCGTGTAACAATTGCCTAAGCTCTGTTAATTTGACTTGTCTTGTTCCGTTTCGTGTCAAGGATCGACGTCTTTAATTAACTCGTTGTATCGCTTTTTGATCTCTAAGCCACCATATATTTCATCTTCGTCGTCCGGCCCAACGTCAATAGGATGTGTAAAATCAGGGTCTTTTAACGACGACGTTTCAATATAGACAGTAAAGGACGTTTCTGTTTGCGCCGGATAAGTATTAAGTCTTCCCACGCCAAATGCAAGTTTTGATCGCTCTCTTCTTTGTTTTTTAGTGGTATTTCGTCAAAATCAAATCCTTCTTCAGCCATTTTTACTACAACTTTAAATAACGATTTAAAAATCGTTTTAAACGGTGGGCAAACTCGCAGGCAATATACCTTGCGCCACTAGCCACCGCTTGACAGCGCGGTCAATTTTAACACGTCTTCAGCAGATAATTTATTTAGGTATGGCGATTTATTTATATTTTAGCTTGCTCGATAGCATGTCGTAACCCATGGAAATAGCCGAAACGACGGCACCGTGGTAAACCGTATTTGCGATTCCGTTTACGTCGATTGATTTAGCGTTACTCATATTTAATATTAAGAAGTTTTTAAATTTAATCCAAATTTATTTCATATCCAAAATCTAGGGTCGGTCGCTTTTAATCGGTTTTTGTAATTTGGTTGGTCTAATTGGTTCTTCTAATTTAGTTTGTCGGTTTTTCCAGATCAAATAGACCGCAAGCGCACCAATGGCCAATCCACCATAATTAAATTTCTGTTCTCTAAGGTCGTTTGAAAATTTTATTTTCCGAGCTGAAGTTCTGGTTTTAGTTGCTTTGGTTTTGGTTGCTCACTTTGCTCGCTAATTTCATCTTGGCGAGCTGCTGCTTCATCTTTTCATAATGCTCGGCTAATTTCCTACCTTGTGCCACTCACCTTGGAATTTTGACTTTAGTACCGTTTGAATTTGAGATTTTACCGGGCTGTTCGCTGAGGTCGGATTCGCTTCGTTTGTTGACATCGTCTTTTATAATGGAAGCGTTTTTATTTATCGATAGATGCTTTGTTGTAATTAGCATACCTGCCAATGGTGATAGATAGACGCCGTATTTGTAACAAACTTCGGTAAGTAAGTGACCCATCGTCTGACTAGTGATCGGGTCGTCGTCTAGGTCTTTAGTCAGCGTTTCTTCTAATTTTAAGTTGACGTTTAATCCCAGGAGATCGACCGGGTGGCTATTCCGAGTAAACGTGAGTACAGGCTTAGGATCGCGTTACCGAGCGTGTTCACGATTTCTCTGCTTATCTGTGCTTCGTATAAATTGAATAATTTTTCTTGGTCTTTGGGTGACATGGCTTCGACGTCTTTAACCGTAAATTCTTTTCCAAGATACTTTTTACTCTCGCCTGATGCAACTATCGAACAAAGTCTGTCTTTTACGTTAGGTTGGGTTCGGTTGCGTCGAATTTTGAATCGGCAAGGATATTTTGGATGTCTTCCGTTTAAATAAACGATTTTAAAATTGTTAACCGTTTCTTTAAAGCACAGGTATTCAATTGTAAAAGTAGGTCAAGTTGGCTGCGATAACTAGTTGAATAACTAGTTGAGCGTATTCGAGCAGTGCTATCATTTAATTATAACTAAAATAAAATTTGCTTATATCCAAGCTACCTTAGCCAAGCTATTAGCAGGAATGAATAATTGATAAGTACTTTATAGCTGGTTTTCAAATCTGTAGAATACTCAATAATTAGCTTATCAGACTTCCTGCCATTAATGCATCTGCGACAAGCTAAAACGCAATTTGACTTAATATGCCCAATTTTATTATTTAGACGTTCAATTGTACCTAAATCATCTTTGTTCTCTAAATATTGCATTTCAACCTCGCAATCCAGGTAAAAGCAATGCGGGTAATCCTCAATCAAACCACGACAGAAGTCCGTATCAATAAAGCGTTCGGGGTCAAAGTGATCGTACCTCTTGTCGCAATGTCGGGCGTTTTTAATCCAATGTTTAATCGTTACTTCAATGGCATCTTAACAGATTTTACAATCATGTCTTTGTCTTTGGTGAATACATATTCCCTTGCCTTAGTATTCTTTACAAGTGCATCTTTTTCGCCCGTGCCCGCAAATCAATAAACCAGCGCACTCTTTGCACATATTTTTCGTCTCCCATTGGGGCACTTATTCAATTCTTGGTACATCTTTACCATAACGATACACTCGTCGCAAGTCGAGTTAATTTTACCTGTTTTTTTGTTTTAAAATTTGACAAATCTACGTAGCATCTACACTTGGTGCATTGCTTTTGATTATTTTCGACCATCTTTACTTTTTATTATTAATAATCATTTTATGTCTAATTTTTTCTTACGATAAATTATACAACACCGGTGGTTCGGTATTTAAAATCAATTTACTAGATTTAATATCGCGTAAATGTATTTTTAATTTCCCGTCGTTTTTTGCCTGGTACTACATCGTTCTCGTCGAGACACTAATCAAACGAACACATTCCTTACAATTAAACAAAGCTACCCACGCCGTATTTTCTCTAGAATCTTTTAACACCGAATTATACTTTTGCGTTAGTAGCCAGCAGCTGTGAAGGTAATGTCGACCCGAGAAAGCCATTTTACTGAGAGCGCAGGTGTTACACTCTTTTGTCCTCTTTCTATATTTGATGAATTGATCAGCTTCGCAATCGGTGATTATAAAAAGCGTATTTATTCCATCAAATGATTTTTGATAAAGTTAAATCGCTTCATTTAATCCAAATCAAAATCACAAAGAAAAACGTTGTCGTCTGTGTATATCCACAGGCGTTCTAAAAACGTTTTATTCTTAAATAAAGTCGGGCAGATGATCACGACATCTTCAAACGTGAATTTATATTCAGTTTCCAGAAGATCCAAAATCCACAGAGTTTTGCCCGACCCAGTTTTACCAACGATTAAAGCGCAGTGCGGATAATTACTCATTTTAATAAACCAAACTCTTAAAATTCCCGTCTTCCACCATCAATTGCGCGTCCATCCCCAAGAACACGTACATCGTCAACGGTCCCGCAGTTTCGGCTTGATGTTCCATCTGAATTGATATATCTCCACTGCCGCCTAGAGGTCTACCCGACCCATGAGCACTATTATCGTCAGAACTTCTGAACTCGAGCCACAAGCCGTATTTATCTCTTAAATATTCAGCTATATCTACTGTGGTTAAGTTTAATAACCACCACAGGGGAATGGGTTAGAACGTTTGCCCCAGGTCGTGAAATCGTTAAATGAGGAAAAAACGAGTTTAATCGATGCCGTTCCTGCAGAAGCTCATTCTGAGTGAGTTCTTGCGCCATCTCCAGCGAGCGTTTCTTTATCTGCAGGAAATCACTCAATGCTTTCTTATACTCTTCAATTCGTTTGTTTCGTTCCTGTTCCTGGTTGAGATCTTATCTAGGATTCGTTTCTTTTCAGCTTTGACCTTGGCTAAGACCTCGGCAGCTCTGTCCTTCACCCCCTTCCATGCTTTCGTTTTGTTGCAGTCGAGTACCGTCTTTACTTTAACTGCATCCCGGGCACAAAATTCAAGGTCTTGTACGTCTTTACTGGGAGCAGGGAATATACCTGCTAGTGACTCCCTCAACTTCTTAGCAGCTGCTCCACTGTCAGTGATATCATGTTCGGGTTTTGCGTGCTCGACAACTGTACAGCTGTGACACATCAACTCATCGCATGTTTTGCAGTAGAACTGTTTTCCCGCTGTCCTTGTGTTTGTGGCATTTGTACTTATCGGGTTTGTTGATTACTTTCACTTTACCTTGGAAAATCTCATCTAGAGTTACCACAGAGTGGCTGGACAATGTCGGGAAGCAGAATTGGTCTTCGTAACATTTCATGCAGATATTCTTCGTGCAGTCGATGCAGTGATGTGAAGCCTTGTTGTCCTCCTTGCAAGTCTCACAGAGTAGCTTTGAGTCCTCCGAGAGCGCAACTTTTTCCCGCAGAGCCAATTCCTTGATCAGACCGACCAAATTGAAGTTTGTGTTGAGGCCTTGTATAACTGTCTTAGGAAGTGTAGTCTCTTGACGGCACACAGGGCAAGAGATCTTGGGAAAACCCGTATATTTGCTGTCGTGGTACTTCACCAGACATTCCTCGCAGAGGTTGTGCGCACAGTTAAGTACCTTGGGCTGTCTGTATCTTTCATGACATACTGGGCATTTAAGATGTTTCTCGAAAGAAGAAGGGATTTATTCTCCCGTAGCCATTTCTGCAAATTTTTTAAAAGAAAAAGACCCGACATTTGAAGCCCTTCTTGTTAAATAACAATTGCATGTATAATTTCAAAAGTAGAAAAGAGGTGGAACCGCAGCACGTGCATGTGAGGCATCTTTCACCACAGGCATCAGTGTAATGAGGAAAACTTCAAAATCTCGGACCTCAATGAAACATTATGTTGCTGAATAACGGACAGACGAGCTTTGAAACGTCGTACTGCAACTTTTAAACGTCATTGTTCAACAGAATTTAAACATCGTGAGACAACTTTTATTGGAAACTCGACATAACTGCGCTCTATCTGCTGAAACTGACACGCTTTACTGCATTTCCACAGAAATACAGTACAAATTGGTTTGAAAATTGCTCTGGGCAGATTTTCCTTCAGAAGAGATAAGGTACAAGTCACTTGCAAGTGCAAGTTAGTACTAACGGTTGCAACCGCCGTGCTTCTTTCTTTTTTTTTCTTTTAATTCAGGTAAACGGCATTTTGCCTTTGAATTAATCATAAGTAGTTTCTAATTCTTCATTGTAAAAGCAACATGACGTAATCATTATACCAAAATACCCCTCAGTGGCAAAATGGAACATAATCAAATTGTACACAACAAAACATAATTTCAATATTATTATTTGAGTTTCACTTAAGGAATCATAATGCAAAAGATAAGCTTCTTCATTCCGGTCACGGAAAATGCAGTATGACATAAAATAATGGTTTGTCACTGTTCCGTATTTAGTTTGCATATATTGAATGACCTTGAATGTGAATCTTGGACTCGTGATCATCTAGGAGTTTGGTCTTTAATCAGTCTTTTTGTGAGTAACCACAAGATTGTACTTATTAAACCCCCTAATCATTTTTGTTATTTTTGGAAAGATTTCAGAGTTACATTCAAAAACATTGTAATTGCTCTTTTTGAAATGGAAACGGGTGATTTCATTTTTTTAAATTTACTTTCAAACACCGTGCGTTTTCTTCTAACTCATCATTACAGATGGAATATATCTTTACTAATAGTTAGTTTAGTATTTAGTACTTTGTTGCCGAAATCAGTGAAGCATGCTTTCGCCCTGTTTTCAAAGTTTCAATTTCCACATCTGCGCCATTGAAATTTGGTTTGTAAGGCCATTCAGCAGGCGAGAAAAGCGTCATTTCGAGTACATATGGGTTAGAAATGGTCAAGATGTCTGTTAATCACAATTCACTTCATGAATTTAAAACATCAATAAAAAGCAGACTCAAGTAGATTCGAAGTTAAATGCTAAATATATAATAAATGAAATCCTTGTTTCAAGGCAGACGCATGCTCAAATTGGCGTGAAAGAAAGTCTCAATCATCACTTGTATAGGATGGAAATTTTGATTACATAGATTCAAATGCCATCTTCCACAGGCTGGTGTTCATTTGGATGCTTTCTTGACAGCAGGGCCTGAACTGGGACGCGTTCCGAATTTAAACTCATACGGTTCCGGGCGCGGACTATTCCGTTGAGGTCCGTTTCATTTTTCAGGTTTGGAGAGCCCTGAGTCCGTCCTGAAGGTACATTAATGCTTCAGAGGTTGTCCCATAGCCTCTACAGATCTTACAAACCACCAAAACCCACCAAAAGTACATCACAGTACCGTGGGGGCCGTTTTCCAAGGCTATCCGGATTTGAAGGGGGGCCCTCGCCACGCCCCCGCCAAGCCATACCACATTGACAACCCCCCCCCCACAAAAATAAAACTTCAAAGACAGCCGACAGAGGCCTCTGAAAAGTTCCAGACAGCTGTCACTGATAAAGAACATTCCACTCTCTGCCCCAGGCACCGTTTTGTAAACAGCCCATTAGGTTGTGCACAAGGGACCAATTAGTACACAGTCCTATGGGAATTGCCTGGAGGCAGGCTCAAGGCCGTCTGGGTTTTTTGCATTTAATCTGGCTAGGGGAGGCCCTGGCTGTAAAATGACTAAACCAGGCTTTTCAGCATGTTCAGGGGTAGGATATGATAAGTAGTCGTGGCATTTGGACTTTAAAAAATAGTATGTTATTTAGCTCCAATGGACTCGCCAGGAGAGGCCGCCCTATCTACCCAGGGTTTTAACAACTAAATCGTGTTCCGTGAAGACGTGAGTTTTGAGCCGTTTTGGATAAGATGTTCTTTATTTACAAAATTGATCAGCAGCATCTAGATCAGCTGGAGTAGTTAACTGGACTGCTTATAACCATTACTGTTTTACAACATGATAGTACAGGGCACAACATGGCAAAATGTATGATTGAAATGAACACCATTGCTTGAATATTGTCACTTCCTGACAGAATGCTAACCGTGTGGTTATTTTCAGTTTCCAAATGGAAGAAAGGAACTATCACCAGGAAAACCTTTAGCTTCAATCAATTTCAAAGACTAACGGTCGCACAAGTGCTTCATCTTATACCTGTGGAATGTTCCCTATAATAGGACTAAGGTTATCTTTAATTCAGGTGGTTACAAATCAAAGTTACTATAGCCTGGAACCAGGCCCTGCTGTGGATGAGAGCTGCAGATATTTTGACTCCTTTGAATGAGACCACACGATTATGACGCATAGCATTGTCTTGAAGAGACAGTACAAATGGCCACTAGGAAGTGGTTTGTTTGTCTCATCGTGTTGTAAGCACTGCACATACAGCGAGCCACCTGAAAACAACTTTTGGACTTCCCAACTTCTGAAAGTTTCATCAACTTTGGTCTTTTGCGTAGCTCTACTGCAGTAACTTTGCATTAGAACGTTGAGAATTTCTGTGTACATCCTTGCAAAATATTCTTATCATCTAAATTATTAAAATATTATACTTCATGTACTTTCAATTCAGTTTTCATGGCTGAGCTATTTTCTGAAATGAAATTCAAATTCCATTGAGGCAGTTCTTAAACTAAACTCTGACTTTGTAACTAATAATTGATTGTCCAATGCTGCATATAATATTTGTCATCAGTGAGAGGTAAAGACATATTTATCACAGGGAGGGTTATATTGGAATGGTTGGTCAAAATGTCTTACAGGGATCCACACTCGGTAACTTTAATGGTAAACGGTAGACACATTTTCATGGAATGAACGCTAAACTCTATAGGTGTACTGCAATACTTCTTAACATTTGAAATTACACTGCCCTTCTTAACGACGAGTTTTCTTTCTCCGATTGTTTCATGCTCTTTGGTGTATATGTCAAAACAAAACTTGAATGAAATCTTTCAATAATTGGCATAATTATTTGTTTTGCAACTTTTACAAATTCGCATTTCAAAGTAAATTTGTCAATCTGGTCTTGACTCATTTAAGTATTTGGTATCAAAACTGTGCTCTTCAATTTTAGATTTTCGAAATGACTGTAGTGTGTAGTGTTTCGAATGAAAGTCCTGTGGCTGCATGACATGGATTCTTCTTTAACACTTAAATAAAAACCACACAATGCACATTTCAAAGCTTTACTCTGAGGATATTACTGTAGGAGACTGTGCCTTAGCAATGGCGACCTCACTGTTTTAATTCTAAACATGAATATGCACTTTGTGTAGTTGATCTATATTAATTATATATAACGGGTTTGCCCTTTACCCAACGTATATTAATAAGCACTGTATGCTCAGTGCTTGTCCAAGAGCTTGCCAAAAAACCTCACAAGCTTACTCGGGTGGGACTCGAACCCACGACCTCCTGCTTACTAGTGCAGATGTCTTAACCACTCGACCACCGAGCTTGCCGGGGTCGGCTGGCCGGTCCAAGTCAAATGAAGCAGCGGGCACCGCGAACTATTTTTAAGATGTATTATTTTTTTTTCTCCAACGCAAAAAAAAAAATACATCTTGATCTATATTGTATCTGGGTTGTTTGCATGTTTGTATATCAAGTAATTGTTACTGGGTGACCCTTGTGCTTCCCACGCACAAGGACTAGATACACTTCCACCAGGAAAATAAGCCCAAATATTATTATATGACAAGTGACTGAATGTATCAAAACTATTGTCGGGTACAATAATCCCCTTGTATTATGTGATATTTTGGTGACGTGTTAATTGAAGCTCACGTTACTTGTACTATAATTTACTTGGTAAGTAACTCTTTGCAAGGACCATTTGGGGAATTGGTAGGAACAATTTCCCATATATAGCAAGGTATGAGACGGAGAGAACCCCCCCTGCTTTGTGATGGTCATTGTCTCGTAGGAATCTGGGGAATTCCTTTCAGACATCTTGGGGGATGTGTTAAGTAACAATAGTCTGGAATGTGTATAGGGATTGGACATGTGGGGGGTACCCCTCGGTCTCATTTCTTGCTGGGTATACAATCTCTCTTACCTTCCGTTACCTTTCGATTTTAAAAAAGGCCTCAAACTTAGGGTCACCCTTAACAGCCATAATTAAATCCCGGATATCTCCACCAAAAAAGTCCTGTTCAAACACAGAAACAGTCATTGTCGGAGACGGTGCCTCCAAAATTACCAGGTGTTGGTCCCATCATATCATACGTCAAATTTCCTCCAAATAATTTTGTTACAAAACAAACACTTGGATAACAACTGGACGGTGCAGAGTTTGACTGGTTTGAATTTCCCTCCAATTGCAAATGCTTACACTGTAAAAATTGCACGCACTTCGTGCACTTGCATGTGTATGTGACTTAGTACATATTGCACTTGAGGCGATTAAGTGAAAACATGTGGACACCTGACTCATGTGAGGTAACCGTATTAAAACATTTCAACCAAACCACTTCAAAAGCATGAAGCACACTTTTAGTGCTTGAAGTGCATTTGATCTCACCTCATGCACATATTCATTCTCACCAGCATAAACTCGCTGCTCCTGAATCGTTCAAGAGGCAATATATTGACACCTGAGGTTCATTCAATGGCACTTAACGTGATTGAATCGCACTTTTAGGTACCTGAAGTGCATTTGATCTCATCTCATGCACCTCTATTTGCGCACCGGTATAAACTCGCTGCACCTGAATCGTTCAAGCGGAAATATACTGAAACCGGAGGTTCATTCAATGACACCTAACATGCTTGAAGTACAATTTTAGGTACCTGAAGTGCACCGGTATAAACTCACTGCACCTGAAAAGTAGCAATTGACACGTGATGGGCTTCATATGCTTGAAGTACTGCAGCACCAACGTACTTTAAGTATATTAGATACCTGTAGTGAATTTGATCTAACATGAGGCACCAGTATATATTCATACGTAACACGTAGGCCTACCTGGTAAACATAAAAATGTTTTATAACTCGACGTGCCGACGTCACTGCCTGTGGCTTTGGAAACATTAGGATTTAACTTTAAGGGAATATGCCACCTGTACATCCATGTTGCTCTTGAATTGTCTACGTAATAAGACAAAGTACGTGATACTCAACAGCTAAAAGACTTGGTTCACTCCACATGAAGCAGTGGTTCGATGTCTGTAGCTACTGAGTCTGCTTTTACCTAATGGGGCACGTATTTACCGCTCTTGAATTGTTAATCATACACCTGAGTTGATAAAGAATAATACTGCGCAAGTAACATTACATATTTCGTCACTGCGGCGAGCGCAGCCTGTGAACCATAATTTATTAGCCCATCAAAGAAAAGCTGAGGCGTATTTTGGCAAGCTTTCTTCATTATGAGCAGCCATTAGCCCAAGGCAAACCTCGGCAGCAAGGCACATTATCAAAGGCTAAAGTGGGGGAATTTCACCACCTGAGACGCCTGATGCATCACTTGCCGCCCTTTTGATCACGTGACGGGAAACGCTTCGCGTATTAATTTACACTTTTATTACTAATTTCTAGTTCAGTAATTTTTCTTATAAATGCATCGTGCATTGGTCATGTGAAAGAGGCTTTAGACTGTTCATTTCTTTTGCCAAGTAACAAAGTGCCGTTTTGCATTTCAAGAGTATAGTCTTAAACCGGATTATTTTTCCTGCTGCGTATAAAAAACAGTCCTGGCACATGTACGTTATAGCATACTACATGCACCGGCGGGCTGTTTGTATGTTGTTGGCACAATTGCACACATGCAAGTGACATGGCGTCGCTGATCGAAGAACTGAAGACGAGGACAACAGAAGAATTGTGTGGTTTCCGTCGGGAACAGGACATTTCCGATGATGTCACCGAGAAATTTGAGAGTAAGTACTCAAGCAGTTTGCATTAGTTTTCAACGGTTTTTTATTGTGGGAGAAACAGATTTTACTTGCTGGGATTCACTGTGACCCTAACGTTTAGGTCTTGTGACCAATCCCAACGCTATGTGTACCCGTGCACGGCCGCACGTATGCAAAGGCCATGCAGGGAAAGAATGGGATCTCCCGTGTCGGTAAGTATAGGCCCAAACGTTAGTCAAACACCTTCTGTCGAAGTATAAACGGCACAGGTCGTTTATAAACAAGTATATGTAGGCTAGGTTGCCCAGGGTGAGACCCCCTCCATTGTATGTGGCCACCGCTGTAGAAAGTGGGGTTTTTTGGGGGGGGGTGTTTATAATTGTTTCCTGTAACAAGTTGTTCATACAGATCGCCCGCTGAATTTCTCAGGAAGCTGTTCAAATACAGAGTGGCACAGAGTGAAATAGGACAGCTACTATTACAAGTTTACATTTGTAATTTTGTGAGCCATCTCCGTTTATTGTTCCATTTCCTTTTAAGTTTCTCAAAATTTTCTGCATATGTTCATTGTCATTACGCACGCATTTTCCTTGACAAGCAGGGGGATTTCAAACAGAAGGAATTGGAAAAGTCTAGATTTTTTCATGCAATAATTTTCCTCCGATTTCACAATTTAAAGCCACTTGATATTTGTTACATGAAATACAGATCCTTACACATTTTCTTCAATAGAATTAGATTAAATCTAAATCAAATGCGACATTTTCTCTTTTGAATAGACTGTTTCATACCTATAATGAGCAACACAATTTGTATTGGATGGAAAAAATCCCACACCTTCTTGTTCCATAGTTTAGGAAACAATACGGGTGTCTACACAGGTATTTGTTTGCTGAAACCAAAGTGGCTGTGCTGAGGACAGTGGACAGTGAAAAATATCCCTGTAAACTGCTTGACAATCCAAATGCACATTTCAGCATATGACAATGTGTGATAAATTAATTTTCTCTCTCACTCTTTGGTAATAACGCAGGTTGGTGAGAAAATTGACAACACACAAAATTCCCCGACCCTCGTTATCAGCACGGTCGACAAGGTACCAACTGGAGCGCATGTTGTCGGCTTTCAAAGAACTGTGGTTGAATTACATGGACAACAACCAGTCAAGCGGAGGATACTCACTTTACTGGGTGGATACTACATCCTTGACTTCGAATATCCAATTGGATACTCTGTCATGCTTAAATTCTGGCAGCATTTTCTTATGGGCAGAATGGTGTAAGACATGCAAAAGTCGTTAACAACACTGTTTGCAAAGGTTTGCAAAAGTTTTGTAATTTTTTATATCAAATACGTCACCTGAAACTGATAATTCGAATTGTTATTCGACTGGGAGTGTTAAGGGAATGTACAACATGGGCAAGCAAAACTACAGTCATTTCACGTAGGACCTCATTGAAATGTTGGTAATTTACATTCAAATTTTGATCCTATAAAATAATAGCACCAGAAAAGTATAGCATTTCTGATCAATTTCCAACACTGGTCGGCCGACTTTTGTTTGAAAAACCTGATTGTTTCAGGTCATTTTATTCAGTCCAATTTATTTGTGTTTAACCCATTTGTGACCGAATGCAATCCAGCTAAAATTGGTTCCCTACAGCCTTACATTTGATTCATGTCTACTGAGAGTAAAACACTACAGGAAAATAATCCTTTATCTTGGATTATTCAGGCATTTAGGAGCATTTTGTGCCAAGTTTGTTTTTTTCAGTCTGTAATTGAGGTACAAAGTGGTAGTTATATTAATCAATCATGTTCTGTACCATGTCAAATACCAAATTATATCCTGATCTTTTATAGCTACTACATGCAAAAACAAGAATATACTCAAATTTTATGCTTGCAACTGCCATCCAGTGCTAATAATCACGTCAATGCATAAAGTGTATAATCTTTACGTGAATAGAAGCCAACTAAAAATTACTTTATGTAGTCCGCGCTCATCGCATACATGCGTACATGTCAAACATTGCGGTGTTAAGCGCAAGTCTGCTGATGCACTTGTTCATTGCTTGATGTACATGAAGTAATGGAAATGCCGTGTCATCTCAGGTGCATGTATGTGAATGTAACAATGCTTGAAATACAGGAGGTAATGAACATGCCTCAGGTAAATGCTGCGCTGCAAGTAGTGCGTTAACTAGCATCTGGGTCACAGATAGCACCTGAAATGCAATGGTACCTCAGGTGTTCATGATTCTGGGACAAATACGTGCTAGTCGTTATGTGCTAGGAAAATGGCACCTGATGTACAATAGTGCCTCAAGTGTGCATGAGTTTCTGTGGTAAGTTGGGGGGCTCCTGGAAGAGCGTGTGATCCAAAGGTTGTAGTCCATTCCATCAATGAACACACAGTGGAAAACGACTTCCACTACGTTTCGGGAATCAGGCACGTCTACTGGGGTGCACATTGATCTTCAAGTATTTCTCTTGATAGCAACGGTGTCTGCTACTTGGAAGTATAGTCTGCGTTATGCCCTCAAAGGCAAGTAGCGTATAAAAGTCTCTCCCCTCCCTTCAGTGCTCACGTTTAATTATTGCCGGTAAAGCCTTCACGTTGCGTTTGCGAGGCTTTACTTAATATGTTTATTATGAAGTCTGAAACGGCCTCAACGGGATAGTCGCTTATATTTTGGTGGGATGGATGGACGGACGGACGGACGGACAAACCGACTGACTGATTGATTTTGTTAAGGCATTTATATTGCTGCGCAGGTGTCTACAAGCCCCTACAAGTAGGCCTTCTTAACTTTCATTTTTTATTAAAAAGGTAGATTTTAAGTGAAAAATGCCAATTTTTGTTGATCTCTGCCATGACCACATGGAGAGGCGGATTCCACTAAAAATTTGCAAGTATTAATTTTTTTATTTATTTCTACAAGGACAGCAATTTTTATCAAAATCTAAAGACCTATGGTAAAAAGTGTGTTGATCATATACGGAATTACCCATGTATCTTTCCGTCCTTCTGACACCACATTTTCCAAACAACAGCCATATCGTTCTCATGCAGCATCCATAGAAAGCTGAACTTTTTCCATCAATGTGGTCAACACATGGGACCTGACACAATTTTAGGTTGGATTGTGTTGAAACGTCTCGTCTGTAGGTAAAATGCAGTTTGTTTGTTTGTTTTATAATGCACGAAAATTTTTAAAGAATCCGGTTCAAATCATTTAGAGGGACTTCCAACCCCCGGCAGTGAGACCATCAGACAAAATCTGGTCCACTTAGGACTAAACATTTTTTACTAATTCTGCTTACAGTTGGTCTTGCACGAAATAAATGTAAGGGGATAAAGAATCTTTTCTGCCCAGTGCATGGCCTTTGTTGGACCTCCAAATTATGCAACCTTCGGTATGCTATTTCATTGCAAACTCCTTACAAGTAGTAGTAGGGAAAGTACAGTTCAAGCGCAACCCCCTTTTCCCCCCCGTTTTCCCTTTCCACCACCAGCACCGGGGTTTCCCACTTTCCTCACCTTTAACCCTTGGCCCCGGCGCACTTTTTATCAACAACTGGCGACGTGCGCCGGCCTGCAGAGACCCTCGCACAAACAACCTTTGACCCCGTGACTCTCTAACAAAGAAAAAGGGGATTTACCCTCGCTTTCCCGGCCTGAACTCGTGACTTCTATTTCCTCTCTGCACTGAAACTCTGAGAAAAAATTAGATTTAACCACAACACCCATTAATAAACAAACTACATATAAAAACAATGTCTGACCAAACCTACATCCTAACCGAAGACCAGAAGCGGCTCGATGCCGACAACTTTAACCCCAACGTCACCTTTGGCCCCTTTGACCCGAGTAAATTGATAAGCTCAGAACCCGTGATTAAAGACAACAAACACACAACCTTATGTAGCTCGCCTATTTTTATTACCACAACGGTCAAGAAAAAAAGCCTGTTAATTATGACAACCGAACCCTGTTACGGTAAAACCCATTGTATAAACTTAGTACTAAAGACAAAACCCCCGAAAACATCAAAGTCCGCCAAATCTGTTATCAAATAGAACGACCTACAGCAAACATACTCGATCACATAATTTTAGCGGTTTACAGGATTATCGAATCTCAAGTCGGTGTCGGGTCTAACATCCCGTCTAATACCATAAACGCCTACAAAGCTAGTCGCAATATTGATTACCTTAATAAAATAGACTATGTAGTTAAACCGAATCGAAGAACCAAATGTACGTTAAAATAGACCCCCGTGCCTCTCTATTTGATCACCAAAAAAGACCCTTTGCTTTGTCAAACATTGAAAAATTTACCCATAAGAAATGTGACGCGCAGTCTTTTATTTGCCCAAAAGACGTATAATACGGTACTCACGGTTCAATGTCATGTGGAGTTAGTGTTTGGAATAAAGTGTTGAGAGTAAAAAAGGAAGGTCTTATTTCAGATAGGTCTGTTTTACAAGCGTTTAATGGTTTTGAGCCAAAAAATGAGTTTGAAGATTGCGGAAAATGAGATTTTTGGGGGGAGATCTGTAAAATTTGAGATGGAAAAACAACGGAGATTTGTGAAAAAAAATTTAAAAAATGGTTTAAAAGTAATATAAGAAGAGAGTTGAAAAAAACGAAAGACGTAACATTTGATTTTGAAATTTCAAAATTTGTCCACAAAAAGCCAAAACCAAACGTTGTCATTTTTGTTTGGATGCAAAAACGTTTTGTGACTAAATTGACTGTAACAATTGTACTCATTGTCGCGACTCAAAGCGTAGTACTTTTTGTTTTGATTTTTCCCAACTTAAGAGGTGTTTTAATTCAAACATTCAAACTACAAGAAACTAAATCCACTAGCAAAGACGAATTTGAACATCAAGTAAACGAAAGAGCGGAAGCGCTAGCCAACGAATGCGTTTTTTAAATGTCGTTTTACCAAAATCAATTTAACTTTGCGGTCTATTGCACGACGACTGCTTGCAGGGTAGGTTTTGATTTGCTGTCTGATACCAATCCATACCGTAAGAAAAATATTTCACGACTGAGTAATACCCATCACCGATCATCGGAAGTTTACAGACACGTGTCGGCTATTTAACGTCGATTCAAACAAGTCGTTTAAACAAACTCGTGATACATTGTCAAACGGATAAGGCACTGCTTATTATTACGTACCTGTCCCAAATAAAAAATTACGATCCACACGACTTAACGTCACCAATGGCAAATACGCGGGGTCTATTACATGGGCTTCGCCTGGGCTAAGGCGCCTAAAGGCTCGGGTCACGCAAGTACTTACACGGTCAATTGGATTTCGCAGTCAGACGCGGTTACCCTGACCTGGTGGGATTTTATTTCTAAAAAGAGTAGCTTGACGAATGTGGGAATCAACAAGGTGAACGAATCCATAAGGGCTTACGTATACGCGTTACTCGGAGAACAAGCACAAACGAAGACCAGCGTTTTGACCTCCCGCTAGGGATTGGAAGCGCAACGGCAATCTATTACGATCGTGGAATCTTTAATTAATTCAGCCCCCGCTCTCGAATAGTCGATTGACCAATTTCAAGATTCATTTCAATACGCAAAAACGCCTTAAAACCTGTTGTTGGTCCAGGGTTATATTTGGTGCCTCGTGTGTGGACTTACGCATCGGCACTTTTGACGGTTACAACAATAATTAACAAATAGCGACTGCGGAAATGAGGACTGGTTACATACTGAGTTTAAATTTGGAGCCAGGGGTTGATTTTACCTGTAGAACCAACCCCAAAACCTTTACCTGTAAAACCAACCCCCGAGAAAAACCTTTAGACGTACAAAACGAAGACAAAATGTCTCTTACCGTAGGAGTTATTGCTATAGGTGTTATTGGTGTAATGTTGTTTAAAGTTTGTTTAAAAACGGTTTGATTTAAGGCGTAAAAAATCCCTTCCCAAATCTGAAAAGGGGTTTATTTTTTTGTTGCTCATTATAAATCTGTTTACGTTTTCTGTACGTATGTCAAAATCACAACACCCAAATCCACAAAGTCCACACGTGCTCCGCGACCCATCCAACCGCTTTACTCGCCACGTTACAAATCCGACTTAAAACGCTAACGATGACTTCCGGCAATGCCGCGAGCGCCGTCAACCTGAGTTTCTTCAATACATTTGCCGTGGTGTAGGCGTCGGACTTATACTAGCTCTGACGCTTGCTACGATACTACTTACGATTTACGGCCAATCTAAAAGCCGTTAAAATACTTACGATCGTAACGCCTTGCTCCCGAAATGAAATTCTAATTCTCTCGCGTAGTGTCAAATCGGAATCCATCACAGCCGTAACTGTTTCTTTATTTCGATTAATTTGCGTACGTGGTTTATCCATATTTTTATTTATAATTTCTAATCTTCCAGTTCTCTCGATTTGTAAATCTTCCAATTGCTCCTGGTGTTCTGCTCTTTCTGCATCCGTTGTCGCTTCTTCTAATTCATTTTTTTCACCTGTTGAATCTTATCATCTAACTGATCTAATTTGCCCTGATTTAAAATTAATTCCCCTTTTACGGTTTGTAACGATTCGTCCAGGGCGGCGAGTTCCCTGTAGTTTAATCCTTCTGTTTGAACATCTGCATCTTTGGTGAGCTCTTCTACGATGTCACTGACTTTGACTTGGTCGGCTTTTTGGGGGAGATCTTTCATCTCAATATTTTCAGGCTGAATAGATTTTAACTCTGATTCAATTTTGCAGTCTTCTTACATAATTTTAAATCCTAAGCAGTTTCTAATAAAATCTGCAGCTGAGAATTTTTCATGTCCAGTATAACCGGCAGCTTTGGCATTTTTTAGGATTGTGTCAAAACCAACTAAATTCGGGTTTCTTTTGTTGGTTAATAGCACTTCGCCATGTTTTCCTTGTCTTTTGAAAAATAAACCTTGGCCTTTGCGAAGTTCAAAGTTGTCACAGTTAATTACTGATGGTACATCTTTTCTTCGGACAATTTCAAAATATCTGTAAAAATCTTCTACAATTGGATTAGTTATGAATACCGTTCTCCCTCGTTCTAACGTATCACCTGTGGTTCTATTACGGGCCTGGGGTTTAGCGTCAATTTTTGTTCAATCATTACTTTCCCCACTTTTAGTTGAGTTAATGAGGGCGTGGTATTGTCCCATGTAGGCTTTCCTTGATCTTCTTCTTCTTGCTTTTCTGTGGGTGTAGTAAAATCGTCTGAATCAATTTTACCTAAATCAAATCGTCCTTCGGCAATTCTTTTTTTTATAAATACGTTTTTTCAAGCGGTTGGCAAACTCGCTGGCTATATACCCCGTTACACGAGCCAACCCTGGGTAGCCAATGCACTGCTAGACAGGGCGGGCAATTTGTACGCGTCTTTGGCAGATGATGTACTTAGATTTGGGTGGTTTTAATTTGTAAAAGCTTACTCAACAACCTATGGCACCGTGGTAAACTGTGTTTGCGATTCCGTTTACGTCGATTGATTTAGCGTTACTCATTTTTATTATACAGTATTTTTAAATTTATTCCATTTCTAAAATTTCAGGTTTTTTGGTTGAACAATCGGTTGAAATATCGCGGGCGTCAATTTATTTTTCCAAATAAAAAAACCAACACTGCACCACTCGCTAAACCGCCCAATATCAGATTTCTATTTTTTGAAACCGTTTCATAAATTTTATTTTCCGAGCTCGGGTCTTGAAGTTGGCGCTACTTCGGTAGTTGTTGACCTCTTCTTTTAATATAAGAGAACTTTTGTTGAACTCCAAATGCTTAGTGGTAATTAATATAGCTGCCAAGGGCGATTAATAGACCCCGTATTTGTAGCAAATTTCGCTCAGGAAATGACTCATTGTTTGACTTAAGATCGGGTGGTCGTTTAAATCCTTAGTTACTGCTTCTTCAGATTTCAAGTCTGCGCTGAATCCTAGGAGATCGACTGGGGTAGCTATTCCCAAAATACGTACGTATAAGCTTATGTTCGCATTGCCAAGCGTATTTACAATTTTTCTGCCAAAGCGTGCTTGGTATAAATTAATATTTTTCTTGTTCTTGTGGGCTACGTGACTCGATGTCTTTGACCGTAAATTCCTTGCCTAGGTATTTTGTAGATTTGCCTAAAACCACTATCGAGCAAAGGCGATCTTTGACGTTTTGTTTGGGTTCGGTTGATTCGCTTTTTGAATCAGCGAGAATTGATTTAATATCTTCCATTTTATTATATATTTTATTATACATGAAAATTGTTGAACGTTTGTTTTAGGCGTAGGTACTCAATTGTATAGTAAGTCAAATTAGCCGCTATAACTAATTGAATAACTAGTTGAATGTATTCTAACATAACAAAATAAAAAAATTGTTACAACCAGAATGCATTAGCTTAGATATAACAAACGGTAACTAATTAATAAGTTATTTAACTAATCTGCAAAACGAGTCTTATTTGATCTTTTTCTGTTATTACAACCGAGACAGCAAATTACGCAATTAGACTTATGACTGAGAGAGTTATTTATTCATTCGATACTGCCTAAATCATCTTTATATTCTAAAAATTGCAACTGGACCTGGCAATCTTCATAAGGGCAAAGTGGGTAATCCTCAATTGTCTGTTTCATGGCAATGACCAATCCATTCTGGACGTCTATGGGATTGTTACAAATTCTGCACTTATATGTGTGTCACCCATGAATGCATCTATTTTTATTATGTCTCTCTGTGCGTCTATCGATACAATTATTACATACTAAATTTATCTTACCATTTAGTTTAATTCAAAAATCAGAAATTTCTTTTAATTTCTTGCAGTTGGTACATTTTCAATTATCCATTTTCAAATTTTGCCAATTTTTGAAAATATTTTATAAGTTTTATTTACCCCAAGAACCACAAGACTGGCGGCCTAGTATTAACGACCAATTTACTGAATTAAAATTTTCTAAATGCCGTTTCAATCGATCGCGCTCGTCATAGGGCACCACATCATTTTTATCCAACATTTGATCAAACTGTGACTTATCTTTACAATAGAAAATTGCCATCCATGCGGTATTACTCCTGAAGTCTTTTAAAACGGTGTTATATTTTTGTGTAAGTAAACAGCACGAGTGTAAATAATGCCGCCCACTGAAGGCCATTTTACCTAAAGAGCATATATTACTAATTCTAGATTATTCCTATATTTATAAATCTGATCCGAAGCGCAATAATCAATAATGTATTTACTCCGTCAAATAATTGCCTCGTTTATCTCCAACTTTTCACGATCAAGGTCACAAAAAACATCGTCGTCGGTCTTTCACCATCGCTCTTGCCAATTCCGTATCCGAGTCACCAAAGTACGTGTTAATTTCTGGCCAATGTTCGTACTCAAATAGACTGAGAATACAATTGATTTGGCTTACCTTCGACTGTTACTACTGTTTTCGTGACGTGCAGGTTATAAAATCGTTGAGGATTTTAACCAATGGATCTTTAAACAAAATCAAGACGCCTTTCAAGCTCTTAATTGTTTGGTCGATGTTCATGTTTCATAACGTATCCGACTTATTTACCCCTTGTTTTTTGCACGAGTGAATGCGGTCAAATAGGTAACAAAGATCCCCTTGTGCTTTTGTCTAAAACCTTGCGCCAAATCTCAATTGGTTACGACTTCATATTCCAAGGTCAAATCCGAAATTGAGTACTCCGCGGCTGTGTCTGTCGGGTTGACCACTTTATTGTTACCGTTAAAAGTCGATCGGTACGTCAGAGGCTCTCACTGGCACTGGCTGCACCCAGTCTCAATTTCGTCACGTTTTCTCGTTCTATACCAAAATATGCCATATTTTTCGTCTGTGAAATTGGCAGCCAATTGTCCTTAAAATTATGAAACACCTCCGCGTCTCGGTAACTGACAATTTCGTTTCCCTGTAAGTTTACTTTGATTTCCGAGATTAAATTACGCGCTGCGTTATTATAAATGGTACGTTTGTCGTCTGAGGCCCCGTCTAAATCAGGTTTAAAAGCCAACTTTGCCGTGCCGGGTACTATTAAGTCATCCATTCCTAACGCGGGGAATTTTACGTTTAACGTGTGACCCGCCGCTATGGTACTCAGATTATGGATGATGGTTACTTCGCGTCTTTCGCCTTTGATCGCGCGAGGTACTTTGTTGTAATGTTGGGACATATTTTTAATATATACGATTTTTATTTTACTGGAAAACCTCAAAGAGCAAAGAAAACGCTATTAACGTTAAACCCACTGTGAAAAATAGATCTTCATATTTCATTAATTTATTTTGCTTTCTGAACGTTTCACTTTGGATTTCTAAGACCATATCACCAATATGATCGATATCTGCACGCATGTCACCCAGTATCTGATCGATGTTGCTTAGGTCAGCTTGTAGGCCTGATATTTGTTGATCCGTTTCTTTTAAAATAAAGTAAATTTAACTCTACCGATGAACCAAAAAACGATCAAAGGAGTTCTACCTAAAATCCATATAAGTTCGCGAGTTTTTCGATCTTCGGACGGCACGTAGAAATCAGATGACTTTGGTTCGGATGGTAAACTTCACCACATGTTTTTACCCGTCAACTCTGAGTAAGCCCGTAAAGCTTCGTCAACGTTTACAAAGGTCTGCTGACTCGCACGCTCGTCTCATTCGCTCATTTAAAAAGTCTAGCATGTGTACGCTATTTTGTTCCCACTCGTGTTTCGCTTGCACCAGATGTTCTAACGCGAGGTCGTGACGTTTATGTTCTTCCTCTACTTTACTTTTAGCTAGACTACTTAATAAAAAATTGAACCCGTGAATGCCAGGGCGTTTACTATCGCTCTTCCAACCATCATTAGTGCTGTCGACCATTTACACTAAAGGCCGGGTGCAGACAAATCAGGTATAAGAAACTGGCTAAAAAGGCAAGCTGTTTGGCAAATATATTTACCCGCGCCAAATTACGTACCACTGCCAATGACGTTGCAATCGGTATCTGACACCCCTAATTACGCCCACCAAATTGATATTATATTTATCCCGGGATCGCGTTAAAAGAAAAACGTTTAAATTTGCTTCTACCGTAGTAGACGTCTGTTTGCGATATAGAGAGGCAGAACTGTTGACCAGTAAAACCACCTAGCAAACGTCTGAAGCCGTGAAATAAATTTACGAGCGATCGCCGCTAACATGATCTACAATTATAACGGTAGACTCTGGATCTGAATTTAAAGGCGAGTTTAAAAAGTTAATGACGAAAAATAAAGAAGAAATTCCAGGCGTTCATAGGTTGCAGGGGATCGTCGAGTGATTTAACCGTACTTTAGCCGAGTGTTTATTTGGCCATCAATACGCTCAAGAAATGTTAAATGTGGGTGACCGAATTGTAGAATGGGTAGAACGTTTGTCTTAAGTCGTGAAATCGTTAAACGAGGAAAAAAATGCATTTAATCGACAAAGAGCCCACGGAAGCTATCAAATTAGACCGAGTAAAACAAGCACCAAGTGCACCTCCAAGAGCGAGCAAGCAAGAATTACCTCCAAGCGTGGTCGTTAGGTACCTCTATTGCCCGAGTGAGCAAGAGGGTGGAACCGTCAGAAGGACAACAGATCCAGTCTGGTCCGCAGACGCTTACCAAATTGAGAAACGCACAGGCCAATTTAAACGAGTCCGGAATAAAAGTGTAAAAACGGGTCCCACTTTGTATTATCTGTTAAACGGACTAAATAGAAGTTTCGTCAAAGAGAGCTTCAAGTCGTACCCGAGGATACAGAATTGCCACCCGAGAAAGCTTAGGTTTTTTTTTGGTCTGTGCGAGTAGATCTAAGTTCAGTAAAAACTGAATAAAGAGCCTTTTTTTTCTTTTAAATCTGAGTTATACACCCAGTGACAGATAAACGGTTCGCGTTGTTCTTTTGTCTTAGGTTTAACAGATTGCTTAGATTGCTGTAGGTCAGTTGCTTTAAAATAATATATAGCAGTTTGTGTCTAGCGGTGACAGACTCAACGTTTTTTGCTACACCTTGAATATCTGATGTTTGTCAGACCTAAATAGCTGCTGTTTATTTAAATGCTGCACCCATTCAAATAGGCAGATTTTATACATCTCGTGCGATAGGTGTTTTTGAGTTACTGCCTTTGTGACGCCTTTTGCTTTCTTCAAATTTTGATCGGAACTTAAAACCGAATACATTTTAGGCCTAATGCAAACGAATTCCGAAATGACCTTACCTCCAAATTAGTCCTTCATCTTGCCTATGACTTTTTTGTTTTGGGGATCAAAAAGTTTATGATCGGGTAATTGCTAAAGTCAAATAGTTTACGCTTTTTACTCAAGTCACCGTTTAAATTGGCAGTTTGAATCTGAGCAAGTAAACTGTCCGTATCCGTGTAAAGTAAATTTAGTTTATCACCAAAATTGTCAGTTAATTGTAGTAAAAATCATACATTAAAGTTTTGGATTGGTCGAGCAAGCGTGCGCCGCAATAAATGGGCTTGATTAGTTCGGTTGTTTAGTTTTTTGTCGTAACTAAACACACTGATTGCTAAGTTGTTGTGCGATTTGATACGAGGGATTTGCGAGATGGGTGTTGGAAAGCTTATGTTTGCTAAGTCGATGTGCGCTCGTTGTTTATTCTAAATTTTGGTTTGACGTAGTCTGAGTATAATTTTAATTCATGCTGCTGTCGATGCCCATCTGATACACTGCTGGTCGTTGTTTTGGACGTTGATGATTGCTTTCTTATACGCCAATTGTGCAGGTAGTGGAATGTAAGTCGCACCCACCGGGTTGTATTTAACCACGTTCATGTAAAAAGCGTCAACTTTATCAAATATCCATCCCGATCCGCTTTGCGTTTTAGCCTCCCCATCCTCTGTCTGTTTCTGCCTTTGTTCAGCGAGTGCCTTTTTACATCGGCTTTATTTACAACTAATTTATTTTCGCTAGGAAAGGTAAATACACTAAAGTCAGTTTGGTCGGGTTTTTCCAATCTAAACTGCACTTTTAGAGCCGTTTGCCATATATAAGAACCGATCTCCTTCAACTCGTCTAACGCTTTCTTCTCGATGAAGGTCTTGTAAAATTCAAAAAAGTGCACGAGGTCGTTTACAAAGAACTGGGTATCAACCGCCAATTGCGGTAGTTACCCTGAAAGTGCCTCGCGTTTCTGATGTCGACTTCTGCAATTTCCTTGGGTTGAGAGTAAGCTTTAATCGCTTTGATGAGATCTTGTTTGAGGACTCTGCCCTTGTGTGTAAATGTGATATCGTTGTCTTGGACCGTTTTCAACAGCTGACGGTATGACTGCCGCGGGAGGTACCTGAATTGTCTTTGGTTCGTTCGGATGGCTTCAATGAGCTCAGGTTTGGTGTGAAATTTACGCTTGGGTGCCGGTAATGGGATGTTATACTGTTTAACAAAATCTTCTAAAAATGCCTTCTTAAATCGATTAAAGGTCGATAGTAGAGGCCTGTGTTGTGGGTTGTTCATGTCTCTATTTATATATAGGTTTTGACAATTTTTCTCATATTTTCTAACGACGTGATTTGACATGTTTTTTACATATAGTTATTTCTATATATAGTTTATTTAAGGCGGTTGTGAACTGTGAGAAGTAACGAGTTCAGGCCGGGAAAGCGAGAGAAAATCCCCTTTTTCAGTAAGTAAGTTGCCTTTTGAAGGGTCAGTGCGCAAAGTACGGAATTCAACAACCGACCTTTCCAGAATAATTGTGATTATACATGCCTACCTGGCTTATGAAATACACTTTGTGTTTGCAGGAATGTGTAATGCGCATATGTTTCACTGCCATTGGAAGTGCAAAAATAATGATTCAAACAGATACAGCCGTTACTTGACTGTACCCTCGTGAACCATACAAGAATCTCCTTAGCAGCTTGCCAATCTGCCCTCGAGCCTTCGTATAAAGACCTCGCATAAACTTCCCAGACGATTACATTGAAACTCTACGCAGGTACTCATTAAGGTTTATACCGAAAATAATATTAAAAAAATTGAATAGTGAAAAGTAATGCTACGTGAATGGCAAACTAGTTGTTGAGGTAATGAAATGTTTCCATTATCGACGAATCTGTTGTCCTTTTTACTGTTGTGAAATAGAAGCCAACTGGTTCCTGCCAAGGGGGGGTGCATTCCACCTTGAGATAAAGGTGTGAATTTTCTGGGAATAATCAACACTCGGACGAATTGCATATAGATCTTGACTTGATAAGTCCTACCCTTTATTTAACGGGTTCACCCCTTTCATTATTCGTCTTGGTTAAGTACTTAAGCGAATAAGAGTTGTAACTAATATATAAGTAGAATAGGAAAAACGTAAGCCCGCAGTGAGCTTGTTTCACTCCTGTCACTTACTGCAACGAACAATATCAACAAGGCCCGGTTGCCTTTTACACGTTAAAGATTGTAAGTCCTACACATTGATAATGTTTGAAAGATGACACATCCCGGAAACACACCATTTTCAGCCACAAAATGCTTAAATTAGTCAGTCTACTTAACCGAAGGCACAAGCAATGTCCTTACCATCTGCAGCTGGGCGAGATGCCTACTCCTCTCCAAAGGTGGTATTCTTGGCCAGTAAAAAACACCCAGCAAAGCACAAGCTTTTGCTTCCAAAAGCAATGGCACTGTGGATGGAACACGGATGGAACAAGTTCTACACCAAGGGCTGTTATCAATTCGCCAGGAAATAGTTCCGGCTACAATTATCACAGTGTGCTAGTAAGTCACTTAGCCCCTTTAAACATTAAAAAGACGTAACTGATAAATAATATTAGCCGAGACCACCCATTTAAAATATAAACTGTTCCTGAACAAGGTACGGTACTCCTTTCTGAGTGGCGTATGTGAGCTTGTTTACACTGAATGATGCGTTGTCTTCACAGCGGTGATACGACAATAAGCGTTGTTGCATCACCGCTAGTGTGCAGCACGTACAAATATCGTGTTCCTCCACACAATAAATACACATAATTTCTAAATTTTCCCAGATCACCCAGATAAATTATTTCACACGACAGCCATGAACTTAACAGAACACAAAGCCAATTTCATCGCTAGATATTTTGTTCCACTTTCATGAATTATTTTCGACCCAGTCTATGCACCACTAACTGGGTATTTCACAAGCACAAAACCGATGCAGCGCCATACGATGCCTGCACGGTACTATCTTGAGACCAACAATCTGTTACGAATACACGCGGATGGGCGAACTGACGTACCGTACGCGTGGTGGTTCATATCGTAGTACGTATACAAGCACCACTGGGGCTATGTACGGTGAATTTGAACGTCTACTCGCAGTTTTATGATGGCAAATAGACCTGGGTTTCAATAACAAACTGATTGTCCGGTTAATTTTTGGTTTTCATCAATCATTCTTACACCCACCAAAACTTAATTCGGGAATTTGCTAGCCCGTCAGAGGAGCAGGAGTCGTCGTCGGAGAAGGAGGAAGAGCAGACGACTTTTTCGACTTTTCAAATGGAAACTTTATTTCATTCCATTGAAATAAACAAAAATACAAGTCACAAGAAATTACAATATTTACAGATAAAAGATTTGTTTTTACATTATTGAAAAAAACGGAAGAATGTATTAAGAGATACAATATAATCGATTACAACTGTTAGCAGTTGAAATTTTTAACAATCGACAAGGAGACAGGTAGGGTGGACAAAAGAGAAAAACAGCAGCAGCAAAATTAAGTCAGGAACATTGTACAATGAAGGCAAGGAAATATACACCATTGACAAATCAACGAATGAAAATATTCTATGTGGTTCAGGGAGGGTTACTGGAAGGAGAGGTGGAGGGCCTGCGTCACGAGGCAGAGGGACTACGGCCCATATCTCGCCAAGGCGAGCTGCTGCCCTGGACTCATGCCGGGCTGAGAGAGGGGAGGTGGGAGAAGGGGCGGAGTAGGCCACCGACGTCTCTGGACGTGGGCAATTCTGCCGGCTGCCGTGGCCAAGCTCCTGGAAGGGGGAGGGAGGGAGATAGAAACAGTGATTAGATGGTCCATGTTATCATACGATTGACCACAGTAAAAAGAGAGTCGTTAATATAACATTTATCTAAAGAATTGTTAACAAGGAAAAAGACACGTAAATCAGGGTTGAAAACAGACCGCGTGAAAATTTACAAATGAAGAAGGGAATACAACCAAAAAGTTACTGAATAATCATAAGAAGAGCAAGACGCACAAATTAAAGTACAAAAAGACCATTAATTGGAAAAAAATATTAAAACAAGATCATTGACGAGAATGATACAATAAAATGTACTTGTGTCAAATGTAGCCAAAAGCTTGTAATCAAGGGCAGGAGTAAACTAACTGATGAACAAAAATAAATTAAACAAAATGACATACAACAGAATTGTTAATGAGAATTAAACTTAAAAAAAAGACAGACATAAACGACAACGGATTTTACCAAAGAGTACACTTGGATAACAGTAAAATACGTATGTGCGTTAAAGTAAGATAATCAAAAAAGAAAGAGATACACAGAGAAAATTTTAAATACGATGACAAGCTTTGCGAAAATTTCACACAACAGTTACTCGTTTAGTAGATATAAACGAAGGCAGTATTAAAGGGAGGGAGGGAATGGGCATCCCAGCATCACTGGTGTGGACATTTTAAACGCCCACTGTTGGGAATCCCCGGTTGGGGAGTAGTAGGACCGCCCAGGTAGGCTGTGCGCAAGGCACAACGTCCCGCTTTTGGGTCAGCGGTGACTACCCACGCAACGGCGATCCTGGGAGCGGTGGGAAAAATTCAACGAAAAACAAAAAACTTATAACAGTGTACGGACAATAACACAAATGTATGAACAGTATAATAGCTAAGTGAAAAGAAAAAGGAACACTTGGCGATAAATAACAAAAAACTTAAAAAAATTAGATAGTATAATTAGATTAAAGAAACAGATAAACAGTGGAGAAAAAACTCGAGGGTCTCACCCGGGAGCAGAGGTATTACACCACGCTTCGTTTGCACGAACAGCCACTCCAGGGGAGACCCATTAAACATGGTAAAGAAATTCACGAAAAAAAGACACAAACGCTGTGCATAAAAGATTGCATTGAGAAAATTAAGATACAACATGATTAAAGAATTTCTGACACACTGGATTTAAACCGAAGTATAATCGAAATAAAGTTTATGTAGTTTTGTCACTCAAAAAAACTTTACGACAAGAAACAATAGGGTAAGAAAGGCCCGCGTCACGGGGCGTTGGGATCCCCTCGCTCGACAAAGCGAGCAGCCGTCTCGGACTTGGGCCGTTAGGAAGAAAAAAGCAAAAAGACAGTCATTAGATCAGCCATGTTATCTTGTCGTTAACTACTGTAAAAAGAGAGTTGCTAATATACCATTTTTTGAAAAACAGATCAAGAGAGGAGTTCAAGCGGTGATAGTGATATTCGATGACGATTTTTGGTTTTAGGCGGTAGGACCAGACGAGAAGGGGATCAGAAAAGGCAGTAGAGCGGTAGGACCAGTAGATGACTGTCACAAGCCCGGGTCCCTCTACCCTCTGGCACGCAATGTGTGCAAGGTAAATTATGCAGTACCCTCAAGCAGATAATTTAACTTCAAAATTCAATGAAAACTAATTTATTTACAAATATACAAACCACAAAAACAATTAAATGAAGGGGGAGCAAAATGCAGAAGATCAACAGTTTAAAAAACAAAATGGGTTTCATAGAAACTAGAAGGCTGGTGGGCTGGTTAATAATTACCACTAGCCCAAAGTCGGACAGTTCAAAGGGAGAGTTGGTCACTTGTCCGATGCACCGCTGTTACATGACTCTCAGCCGATCCTCAGCGAGGATGCTGCAGGTGAGTCGGGGCTGGACTTAGCAGACCAACAGGCAGGTAGGTAGCCGTGTCCCCCTCCGGCAGACTTGCTGTTCCTATCCAGCCAATGCAGGACCTGGCTTGATCGTGTCTCGTACTCAATGAGGTCCACTTACGGGAGCTCCGACTCCATAATAAGGAGCCCTGAAATATTGAATAATCATACCCATGTTTGCTAATACACATGTACATCTTACGGCAAACATTTGTGCACCATTTGAACATATTACTAATTTTCCATACCCGAAAGGAGAAACTTCATTACTAAAACGGTCACTAAAATTGGCTTTTGAACTCCCCATTGTCACAGATATATAAAGTAATAGCACTTACATATACCAGACGGAACATAATGACTAAATATTAGAAAATAATTCAAAAGAACACTTACAGTATATACTGGCTCCTGAGGTCTTACAGCACGCTGATAATTGTCACAGCCTGCCCTTCCTCTTTAAACTTTTCTCCTGAAAATTTGGGCCAGCAAATCGCTCTCCCAACTTATGGCTACCGCCAACACTGGATTTCCAATCCACATTAACAAGGTTAAAAAGCTTAATACAATTCTGGCTTCAGAGCTATCGCACCACAGGCCTGTCAGTGTGTGTCACACGGAACCACACCCCAGTATTTAAGGCTATCACTAGTGCTGGGCAATGCCTCAGTGAGCAGGCACTATAAAACACTATTCAGGTCCCAATGCCTGGTGTGTACCCATGCAGGTGTGAATCATACAGGACCGCACCTTACTTTGCATAAAATGGCATATAGGGAAATTTGGCCAACTTGGTAACATACAGTTTGTGTCTTTAAATTAATCAAACACTTGGCGTAAAATATCACTGACTTGTGACAGTGACTTTTTTAAGGCTAACGATGAGATAATTTGCGAGTTTGACCGCGTTGCGGTCCTAACTCCTGGCGTTTGGGATCAGGATCCAGTGGAGGTCAAAGTTGAGACGGAGATCGGGAAAAAGATGGAAGAGCAGGGTATGTAGTTGGTTGAGGGCTGGTTGGATGGCAGGGCACAGAATGAAGAGGTGGACGACAGTTGCTTCCTCTCCGCACAATCCACAGGAGGGGGAGATTTCAGAGTTGAGTTGATGAAGAACAGGGAGAGAAGTCAGGAAGTTGTGAAGCAGACGGGACTGAACGTCGCCGTCTTTCTTGGAAATAGGGAGCTTGTAGATCTGATTCCAGGGGATGGAGAGACTACAGTTCTTGAAAAAGCCGCGTCGATGCCATTGGGTGATTGCAGTGGGAAGGTGAGAGTTGACGGAAACGTTAAAGATGTCGTATAGAGTCTTTGAAGATAGAGAGAGTCCATTGATGTCGGGAGGGATGAAGAAGGGTATCGGAGTGTCTGGAAAGCAGGGGACAGTGCCGAGAGGGGTCGGAGGAGAGAGCAGACCGGAGAAGCCGAAGAGCGACGGAAAAGACGAGCGGAGGGCGAAATGTAGACGGATAAGCTACTTGACAATTAGGTGGAGGGAAGAACGACAGGTTCTCGAGGAGACAGAAGGCAAATCTTCGGCTTCCAGCCAGCGACCGGTGGAGGGGTGGAGAAGACGGCAGACGATCCTGATCCTGCACGAGAGGAGCCGAGAACAGGTGTTCCCATCGTCAGCTGCATGTTCGAGAAGAGTACCATTGATAGGAATGTTGACAACATGGCTGATCGAATCCAAACTTGTGTCAATCCGAGCTCCGGATGCCGTCCAAGCACGCAGAAGCTCGCCGTAGAATGGAGAAATGCCGATGAAGAATTTTGGTTGGAGATTAATTTGGAAGAGTTGAAGGTCAAAGTCAAGTTTTGTGTAACGCTGTAGAAAATAACTGACCATGGGGTACGCAGGATGAGGGCAAAGATCAAGAAATCGTTGAATAGTGGACATTCTGTAGGCGAGCGTGCGTGCTTGGAGGCATGCAAGACCAAGACCGCCCCTGTCGGGTCTTTGAAAAAGAATTTGGTTTTTTTAAGATAATGTCTTTTTCCCGACCAGACGAAGTCGACCAGCAAATCTTGGAGTTCGCTCAGGGCATTTTCGGGGGGAGAGAGAACGGCAAAGACGTGAAAGAGTTTAGACGTGGCTAAGTTGATTGGCCACGAGAATGTTGCCTTTAAAGGACAGAGTAGAAGAGAGACGTTTCCATTAACACAGAGTTTTGTTATTAACAAAACTCTCTCCTTAAAAACTTAAAGTTTTTGTTTACAGATAAGCCAGTTTTGTTTGAGAAATTCGTGAGTGTTTCCTAAGCAAACTCCAAGAAAAGTGAGATCTTGATTGTTCCACTGAAAGTTCAGGGGCCGGTCGACTCCTCCGGTCCACGAACCGACCCACAACCCCTGGGATTTTTGAGTGTTTAAACTTGCAGCAGAGGCTCTGCTGAAAAGACCATACGTGCGCTCAATTATTTTAAAACCAGCCTCGGAGGTGACAAAAATGGAAATGTCGTCGGCGCATGCCGAGAAAGAGCAATATTCATCAGTACCGGGAAGGAGAAAACTGTGATGATTAAGATTTGTACGTGGTTTATCTAAAAAAGGTTCTGTCGCAATAGAGTAAAGGAGGCCCGAGAGCGGGCATCCTTGACGGATGCCCTTGTCGAAGGTGAAGGGTACAGTCAAAGAACCGCACACCTTTACAAGGGTCTCGGCGCCATTTTACAAAAGTTTAATATATGATATGAAAGCGTCCCCCAAACCCATGGCTCTCCTAGTATCAAACAAGAAACCGTGGTCAATGTTGTCGAAAGCTTTCTTTTGGTCCAAGTTGACACAACTAAAGGAACATCATTAAAATTACAGAAATTAATGATATCTCTAATAAGAGAAATGTTATCAGAAATAGTCCGACCAGGAACACAGTAACTCAGGTCCTGATGGACCACATCACCAATTGTTTGAGGCGATTGGCAACCAACTTTGCAAAAATGTTATAGTCCGTGTTTAGGAGGGAAACCGGACGCCAATTGGCTACATCAGAAAGGTCTTCCTTTTTGGGAATGAGCGTAATGACAGCTCGACGAAAGGTATGCGGAAGAATTCTGGAGCTGCAAGCGAGGGAGACAACAGACAGAAAATCAGAGGGACTGAAAGAATTCCGAAGTGACACGGTGCAGGCCGGGAGTTTTATTTCTGCCAAGTTGCTTGACCGCTGCATCCAGTTCTTCCAGACTCGGAGGAACGTCAAGATCCTCTGAGTCAGCAGAGTCAAGTCTCGGCAAATCATTTAAAATTTGGTTCAGGGCACCCTCGTCAGTTTGAGGTCGACTATACAGATTTCGATAGAAATTACGGACATGTTTTTTATTTGAACAGGATCTTCCGTAAGATCACCGGAGGGAAAACGGATACTCGACAGAGATTTAGACTGAGAGTGAGATTTCTCTTGGTTGAAAAAGTAAGAAGAACAAGTGTCAACCTCATTTATATGATTATTATTCATTATTAATGTTGCACCCCGGGTAACACAAAGTGTTACACCAAAGGTGTACATTAAAAGAGTTTCACTCTGTAAGAAAAGGAACAGCACATGGACGCTAGTGAGTTGAGGTGTTGCAGTCGATGTTCACTCTTCAAAATGTAGAGTCAGAATGACTCAGCTAACTTTACATCATACATGAAAACCATTTAACAAAACACAGCCTAAATACCATCGAACCAAAGTCACAAAGGCTTGTTTACATAGAAACTCTGTTTACAAAAACAACATATTTCTCCAGGAAATCATCAAAACACAAACTGAATCCAGAAATCGATTCCAGAATCGATAAAATATCGATTCAAGCAGAAGGTCAGTGTCACAGTATAATCGATTCTACAACCTAAATCGATACTGAACCTGCTCCAAGCACTGACTGTTTATCTCAGCACTTCCTGGGCCCTAATTATCTATGCATGGCTGGATTTCCCCATGCTGCACACAGAAGTAATGGAGAAGTCTGCCTCATGGCCTCAGACAAAGGAAACTGGCAGAAATCCAAACTGGTGAGGCCAACTTCCCAAACATTCTCATACTTTAAAATTACATATCTCAGCTTCTCTATCAGAATTACACACGCTGGATGTAAGAATCTGTCCTTCGGATGCTTTACATTATTATCGTATCCAATTCTAGCAACCAGGTTGAGAAAGGACTGCATTTTAGGGTCAACAAAAATATAGGTACAAAAGAAGGAAAAACATGAAAAGTCTATCACGCCGAACCTTAATTCTCAACCAGTGCCTTTCCTAATTACAATCACTACTGTACAATAATTGCCCATATTTCATACTTCAGTCTATGAGTAAAAGCAGGGAAAGTTCTTGGAGTCAGAGAGTGAAGGGAAAGAACAGCAAGGTTCACAAAAAAGAAAGATAAGAGTTCAGTAACAGAGTCTAAGCACAAGAAATGGAAAGAATAGAGACTGAAGAAATTACAATACATCTGTGCAAAACTTACTTTTTCTAAATATCTACATGAAAAGGGACCTTGCATTGAGAGAACCATACTCCTTTGTTCTCCGGCATATTCTGCCCATGTGCTCAGTCCAAATGTCTGAGTTCTTCAACCAGACACAAATCTATCAACACAGTTTAAACAAATCATAGGCAACATCCAATATAAAATGCTAATTAAAGTACAGGAGCATAAATAACCAGACAAGTTATAGCCGAAAAATAAGAAGTACAACATACCTGTAAGAAAAGGAACAGCACATGGACGCTAGTGAGTTGAGGTGTTGCAGTCGATGTTCACTCTACAAAATGTAGAGTCAGAATGACTCAGCTGAGGACAAAGACTCCAACCCTTCATGCACTAGGCCCATGTGGCTTCCAGGAAAGATTATGCAACAGGTAGTTTCCCAACTGCTGTTCCATGTCACACCCCACATCAGTGCACTCACTGTACACTAAACAGAAGTAGGCTTACTTAAAAAAAGGGGGGGGGTCCAATAAACAATGAGAGACTGTGCCTCTGGTACACAACGGACATCTCAAGCTAATCTGTCCATGGTCTCTACACTCTCCCCTGAAAAAATTTAATGTTGTCCTCAACATTAGGCTGGTACTGTAAATAAAAAAAAAAAATGGAACAGATTTCAATCCAGCCAAAAAAAAGCACATTGTGTCACGTTAAGTGCTACTTGTAGTCAGTTCAAGTGGAGTGTCCCTGAAGGCTCTTAGCTGGCAGTTTGCTGGGCTGCTGGAACTGTGCACCATTGTGGCCATAGCTGCAATCCTAATGGATGGGCGGGCCCATTTGTCATCATGGGGGGAGTTCCTGGCATCAGGTGTGGGGGCCACACCCACGGAGCAGGGGCTGGTGCTGTCATCACTGGAGAGGGCCATAGTGGTGCATTCTGGGGGTAGGGCCTACAACTTCCCATGCTGACCAGGTTGACGCCTTGTCCCCATTGTGACTCACCCAACTGTCCATACATCAGCCGCTGTGGGGGGATGCCGTTGTCTTGTTGGGTAACTGGGGCATTCTTCCGGGGGTTCCGGGACAGTTGCTGCTGGACTAACTGGGACGGGGGCAGCCGCGCGTGCTGGGTTGACAGATGGCTCAGGGCGCAAGGCTGTCTCAGGCTTAGAGGCTGTCTCAGGGTGGAAGGCTGCCTCTGGACTGATGACTGGCTCTGGACTGATGACTGGTTGGGAGCTTACGTCTGACTGTGAGCTGACGACTGACTCAGGGGTTACGTCTGGCTCAGGGCTGGTGACTGTCTCCGGCCTAACCACTGGCTCAGGTTTGGCAGCTGGCCCCAGGCTGGCGACTGGATCGGGGTTGACCCCTGCCTCGGAGCTAGTCACTAGTTCAGGGCGTACTGCAGGCTCAGGGCTGACCACTGGCCGCGGTTGGACCACTGGCTCATGGCTGATGATTGGCTCAGGGGCTACCTGTTTTACCCCTTTCTTCCCATGTTCAGCCGGAATGAAGACCTCTGCGTTGTGGTTCAGGGAAGAAGTAGTGCTAGTGGTTCTACCTGGCTGCTGGCGTCTGCGGGGGGCTGGGACTGGTCGTAGCTGAATTAGACACCCATCATCAGAGCTATCTGAGTCACTCTCCAGCAGTGCCGTACTCGGGGGTTGTCTTCTGGTGCGGGGTGCTGGTTGGGGTAGGGGTTTCTGGGCCCGTCTGCTTCTAGTACTGGACAACGTTTGAGGTTCATCCTTCTCTTCTGCCATCAAATAATTGCAGGGCAGTAGCAAATTTCGATGAAGGGTCCTCGTTCTTCCTCTCCCGCTCTCAGGGCGAAGTTCATAGACTGGGGAGTCATCACTGAGCCGTTTGATCACAGTGTGAACTTCCTTTTCCCAATGGGCTCGCAGCTTGCCTGGGCCACCCGTCTCACCGAGGTTTCGCACCAGTACTCTATCACCAGGATGAAGGATGCTACTGTGCTCTCTACGATCGTAGTGGCTTTTACCCCGTGCAGAATTCTTCGCTGCTGCTTGCCTGGCCACTTCGTAGGCTTCCTCCATTTGTCTTCTCCAGCGCTGGCTGAATTCTTGGTGGTTCTTCAGGGGTTCTGTTTTCTGCTCCAACCCAAACATCAGGTCAACGGGCAGGCGAGGTTGACGGCCATATAGAAGGAAAAACGGTGAAAACCCCATGGCATCGGAACGAGTACAGTTATATGCATGCACCATCTTGTTCACCGACTCCTTCCAGCGGGACTTTTCCTTCTCCGGTAGGGTGCGTAACATCCCCAGAAGGGTTCGATTGAATCGCTCAACCTGACCGTTTCCTTGTGGGTGGTATGGGGTCGTTCTGGATGGTGAAATGCCGCACAGTGTCTGTAACCTCTGGAACAGTTGGTTTTCAAACTCCCTCCCCTGGTCGTGATGGAGTTTATGGGGGAAACCGTACCGTAGGACAAAATTGTTAAAGATTTTGTCAGCTGCTGTTCTGCCCGACTTGTTGGTGGTCGGGTATGCTTGGGCGAACCGGGTGAAATGGTCCATCACCACCAGGATATACTCATACCCTCCAACACTCCTTTCCAGATGTACGAAATCAATGGACACCATCTCAAAGGGGGCTGTCGTCACTATGCTGTGGAGCGGCTCACGAGTCTGGCGGTTTGGCTTGCGTTGCTTGAGGCATCTGCAGACCCTCGTGACATGATGTTCAATGTCTCGCTGCATGTGGGGCCAGTAGAAGCGTTCTCGGGCTAGGTGGATGACTCGCTCTGCACCAAGATGACCCATTTCCTCGTGCAACTCCTTGTACACCAAGTAATGGTACTGGCGAGGAAGGATGAGTTGGGATCTTTTGCCTGATTTGCGAAGTAACACCCCATCCTTGTCGACACTCAGCTTACACCAGTCACGGAGAAGAATAGTGGGTGTCTGGGTGTTCACCTTGCCCGATCCTGTCTATCTGGTCGTTGTCCACTGGTAACGTGACGAAGAACAGGGCCAATGACATTGTCGGCTTGCTGGGCTGTCTTCAGCTCTTGTTTACTGATTTGTTGGGTCGATGTTGTCTCATCATCAGGGCAGGACGTGTCAGCTGTAACCGCTGTGATCCATGGGCAAAAGACTGATTGCCTGGCTATGACTGCATTGGCTGCTGCACTGATGTGGTCCGTTGTTACCTCCTCTGTACACTGAGCCATGTACTCGCTGACATCCAGTGGGAAGCGAGACAGCACATCTGCGTCGGCATTGTTCCGTCCTGGGCGATATCTAATCTTGAAGTTGAAGTCAGCGAGTTCGGCTACCCACCGGTGTCCTGTCGCATTTAGTTTGGCCGATGTAAGGATATAAGTGAGTGGATTATTGTCAGTGAACACTGTGAAGGAGGGCGCATAGAACAAATAATCACGGAACTTGTCCGTTATCGCCCACTTCAGCGCAAGGAATTCCAGCTTCCCAGAGTGGAGATAGTAGTTTTTCTCTGCAGGGCTGAGCGTTCGGGATCCATATCCTATCACTCTCATTTTGCCGTTTTTTTCCTGATAAAGAACTGCGCCCAGTCCGTCGTTGGAGGCATCTGTATGCAGGACAAACGGTTTGTCATGATCGGGAAAGCTCATCACTGGGGGACGAGTGAGGCAATCCAGCAGGCCTTCTAGCGCTTGTTGGTGCTTCGCTGTCCACTCTATCTTCTGTCTAGATGGTAACTGTCCAATGTTCTTACTGGAGGTCGCTTTGTGTTTGGACTTCCCTCGGGTCGGAGTGTTGCTGTTCGTTGTGGTACCCTCAGGAGTGGGGTTTCTCAGGAGGTCGTACAGGGGCTTCGCCTTCCTCGAGAAATCTTGTATATACTGCCGATAATATCCGAGTAGGCCAAGGAACTTGCGTAGCTCACCAACTGTAGCGGGTGTCTTGGTCCTTAGCGCCTCGACCGCCTCAGTGTCAGCAGGGTCCATTTTGTAACCATCGCTGGAGATGATTCGACCAAGATACCGTACCTCTTTCTGGAAAAGACGGCACTTACTTGGCTTCAGTTTAACTCCGTGGTTTTGGAGACGCCTCAGGACTTGACGAAGATTCTCAAGGTGACTCTCGAATGTTGTGCCATACACCAGTATGTCATCTAGGTACACTACGGCGATTTCTCCGACCAACCCCTCCAGACAGGACTCCATGCACCTCTGAAAGACTGCAGGGGCATTGGTCAGGCCAAACGGGATGCGGTTCCATTGGTACAGACCCCAAGGAGTAATGAATGCTGTCTTCGGGCGACTCTCCTCCTCCACAAACCCTTGGTGATACGCCTTTCCCTGGTCTAGGGTCGAAAACCACCTGTTTCCTCCAAGGCCATCAAGTACGTCTTGGATGCGTGGAATTGGCTGCCTGTCTGGAATCGTCTTCTGGTTCAGCTCTCTATAGTCGATACACAACCTTAGAGATCCATCCTTTTTCCTCACACAGACAACGGGAGATGAGTAGGGAGATTCTGATTTCTCAATCCAACCTCGTTCAATCAGGTCTCTCAGGTAGGACTTCACTTCTCCATATAGGGGTGGCGGAATTGACAAGTATGTTTTCTGTACTGGCCGGTCATCTTGAAGACGGATGTGCATCTTTAGGTCTGTGATGCAGCCCATGTCATGGTCATCCCGAGCAAATGCTCCTGCCTCTTCTCGCAACATCTGGACGGCAGCTTGACACTCATGCTCTGCTAGGTGGCTTACATCAACTGGGGGCACCCACGAGTTGCCATCGTGTCGTGTGGCTGGTGTCACTGTCATGGAGTGGACGGCTTTTGTTAGGTGTTCCTCTGGCTGACTGTTCTGTAGTCGCTCCATTGAAATTATCCCCTCTACAGAACCAATAGTTGTACGTCTCTTGAGGACGATGTCACAGTTGGAGAGGTTGGACACAAAGACGGAGATACATGTTTGCCTTCCCTCTTTTCTCAGCTTTACTACCGAAGGGTCCACATGAAGATCTTCCGGGAGTGCTGGTCCCACTGCCGGTTCAAAGAGAACTGTGGTGTCCTGAACTGGTACGCACAACCTTGTTCGGCAAGTTACCCAAGTGGAGCTTCGCTGGGGGATGGTCACATTCACATTTCTGACTTGCACACTGCCGAAGTTCTCGGGCTGTGGCTCCTGTATGAGGTCGACTAGCGCCTTCAGTTCTCGCCTTGCCATGGAGGGAAATGCCGCCTCAACAACTCGAACTGGGTGACCCCTTTCATCCCCACCTTTTACCACCTCCTCAATCACATTATATCCAATAATGGGAACTTCTGTGGTAGAACGAGTCACCAAAACCGGAACGCTGATGACATGTCCCCGCCCTGCTGCCAACCCAAAGGTTACCTCAAGCCAGCCATCATAGGGAATTGGGGACCCATTTGCTGCTGTAAGGCTGAGCTCTTCTCCTCCAAGAAGTTCGGATAGGGGCCGTAAATTCAAACCTGGCAGATGGTTTGCTCTCCACTGTGCTGGTATGATGGAGACCTGCGCTCCGGTGTCCCACAAAGCTCTCGTCTTTACGCCCTGTATGGTACAGTTCACTAGGCACCTCTTACCAACGAGCCGGGCTACTTCTGTCTGCTTTGATGAAGACACATTGAACACATGGGGGGACTTGGAGGCTTTGACGTCCCTGGTTACTGCCCGTCCCTCGGCAGTAACCCCTCGTCGTTTCCCGACCTCGGTCTCCTTGTCCGGCACCCTCTTGCGAAGTGATCGCTGGACCCGCACTTGAAGCAGTGATCACACTGATCACCCCTGCCCAGTCTGTCACAGTTAGGGCAGCCTTGCCTCTGGGAGTACTGTCGTCTGCTAACTTGCCTGGGTTGCCTCTGGTCCTGTGGTTTCTTGGTGAGAGTCTCCTGAATGCCTGAGATTTGCTGCTTAAGGGTAGCAATCTCTGCAATCCCTGCTTTCAGCTCGGCGATGTCTGTCATCAAAGTGCCCTCCTTGGGCTTCTTCTTTTGCTCTTGAGTGGGGGCATTGCTTTGGACTTCGTGGACGGAGATAGCTTTGGTGTGCAATTTCTCTTGACGCTCCATCTCATGGCTTGCTGCTATGTTGGCCTTCTCAAAAAAAACCTCGTCAGGTGGCTTGGGGTCCAGCAGCAGGGGGCGAAGTTCATTCCTTACTGCTTCACTCCTGAACCCTGTGAGGAGTGCGTGCAAGAACATGTGCTGTACCAGACTGGGTTCATACTTCAGCCCGGAATCTGCCTCCTGTGATGCAAAGATGACCTTTTGCTTAAGGTCGAGGGCACGGATCAGAAAACTTTGAGCCGACTCTTTGCCATCTTGAGCTAGGCGAGATAGCCGATGATATAACTCGGTAGCGTCCTTTTCTTGGTAGTGGCTACGGAGAATGTGACGCAGTTTGGGCAACGTCAGCCCCACTCGCCCTTCGAGGTAGCTCCGAAGTGCCGATCCCGGTACCACGGCCCTGATGACGCCTTCCACAATCTCGTGCTCGGTATGCCCCTTTAGCCGGCCATGCTCGATTTGGTGAGCTAAGCTGGAGAAAGTGAGCCTCTCTCGCTGACCTGGCTCACCAATCTGGCCCGAAATCTTGAACTCCCTCCTCGTTAGATGCAGTAGGCTGTGGTTTGGCGATGGGGAAGTGGTGACATCAGCAGGCTTCTGGTCGGAGGGAGGGCTAGAGACCTGGGGTGCTGAAGACAAGGGATCATCTCCAGCCGTAAACTCAGTGAGCCAGTTCTGCAGTTCTTGATAAGCCGACATTCCCTCGTCCTCCTGCTCCTCCAGTTCCTCTCGCAGCAGATGACGGGAGATCTTCCTGACCAGCATTTTCGGGCTGTCTTCCTTTCCCTCAATGGTGCCATAACCAGGAAGATCAAGGTGTTGACACACCTTGAGGAGGGGCAGCTGGCCCAACTGACTGACCTGCTGCAAGAGGCGCTGGCAGAGCTCTTGTGGTGTCGTCGCCATCTATCGGGCTGGTGGGATGCACTTGGGCCAATCGTGGTTCGTTGGTCCCTCAGGCTGACTCCCCTGTTCCCCTTCTCCTATGGCTCCGGTATCACGCTCTCAGCTAACACCAGCTCCTTTCTCAACAGGTCGTGATGTCAGGCCTCGCCCCACTGCTACCACATCATTTCTGGGCTCGGTGTCTCTGGACAGGCGCTGTCATTCATCCCTGGATGGATGATGATGGGATGAACACACCTGTCCCTTCGTGGTCGCCAAATGTTGCACCCCGGGTAACACCAAGTGTTACACCAAAGGTGTACATTAAAAGAGTTTCACTCTGTAAGAAAAGGAACAGCACATGGACGCTAGTGAGTTGAGGTGTTGCAGTCGATGTTCACTCTTCAAAATGTAGAGTCAGAATGACTCAGCTAACTTTACATCAAACATGAAAACCATTAAAAAAACACAGCCTAAATACCATCGAATCAAAGTCACAAAGGCTTGTTTACATAGAAACTCTGTTTACAAAAACAACATATTTCTCCAGGAAATCATCAAAACACAAACTGAATCCAGAAATCGATTCCAGAATCGATAAAATATCGATTCAAGCAGAAGGTCAGTGTCACAGTATAATCGATTCTACAACCTAAATCGATACTGAACCTGCTCCAAGCACTGACTGTTTATCTCAGCACTTCCTGGGCCCTAATTATCTATGCATGGCTGGCTTTCCCCATGCTGCACACAGAACTAATGGAGAAGTCTGCCTCATGGCCTCAGACAAAGGAAACTGGCAGAAATCCAAACTGGTGAGGCCAACTTCCCAAACATTCTCATACTTTAAAATTACATATCTCAGCTTCTCTATCAGAAATACACACACTGGATGTAAGAATCTGTCCTTCGGATGCTTTACATTATTATCGTATCCAATTCTAGCAACCAGGTTGAGAAAGGACTGCATTTTAGGGTCAACAAAAATATAGGTACAAAAGAAGGAAAAACATGAAAAGTCTATCACGCCGAACCTTAATTCTCAACCAGTGCCTTTCCTAATTACAATCACTACTGTACAATAATTGCCCATATTTCATACTTCAGTCTATGAGTAAAAGCAGGGAAAGTTCTTGGAGTCAGAGAGTGAAGGGAAAGAACAGCAAGGTTCACAAAAAAAAGAAAGATAAGAGTTCAGTAACAGAGTCTAAGCACAAGAAATGGAAAGAATAGAGGCTGAAGAAATTACAATACATCTGTGCAAAACTTACTTTTTCTAAATATCTACATGAAAAGGGACCTTGCATTGAGAGAACCATACTCCTTTGTTCTCCGGCATATTCTGCCCATGTGCTCAGTCCAAATGTCTGAGTTCTTCAACCAGACACAAATCTATCAACACAGTTTAAACAAATCATAGGCAACATCCAATATAAAATGCTAATTAAAGTACAGGAGCATAAATAACCAGACAAGTTATAGCCGAAAAATAAGAAGTACAACATACCTGTAAGAAAAGGAACAGCACATGGACGCTAGTGAGTTGAGGTGTTGCAGTCGATGTTCACTCTTCAAAATGTAGAGTCAGAATGACTCAGCTGAGGACAAAGACTCCAACTCCTCATGCACTAGGCCCATGTGGCTTCCAGGAAAGATTATGCAACAGGTAGTTTCCCAACTGCTGTTCCATGTCACATCCCACATCAGTGCACTCACTGTACACTAAACAGAAGTAGGCTTACTTAAAAAAAGGGGGGGTCCAATAAACAATGAGAGACTGTGCCTCTGGTACACAACGGACATCTCAAGCTAATCTGTCCATGGTCTCTACATTAAGAATCTTATTTAATTGATATAAGAACACGTTTGGTATCGTCATTAAAATCTGGTGCAGACAGAAGGTTTTCTATAGTTTTGTTAATCCTAAGAAGGGTGTCACGTTTTTCTTTAGCTACTTTCGACCCGTACATTTTACCCGTAGAGGCGCTCCCTCTACAAGTGGAGGAAGGAAGCTTAATGGTGACGATCGCAGCCGAATGGTCTGACAAAGAACAAGGAAGAATGTTACACAAAGAGACAGAGGACAAAAGAGTAGCGGGAAGATAAAAACGGTCCAGTCTGGCTTTTGAAACGCCATACTGGCTGGAGGGGTTAACTCTGTACTTAGTGTATTTTTGCTCATCAGGGTTCTGTCTGCGCCACACGTCGTACAAAGAGAGTTTGTTTAGAATATTTTTGAGAGCCAAGGAAACTTTGGGGCGATCCTTTGTAGGCATACCTAAGCAGTCTAACTCAGGATCAAAAGTGCAATTAAAGTCACTTCCGACTATAATGACACCATCACTGATGGGTTCGCACTGTTTGTAAATGCAGTCGATGGCTTTTAAGGCTTCACTGTCAGATTGAGGGATGAGAATATTGTACGGATAAAATATGACGTTATTTTGAGAGATTCTGGTGTAAGTGACATGTCCATCATTAAAGAGGAAGATTCAAGGACAGAAATATTATTTTTAATAAGAGTGGTGATCCCGGATGCATGTGAGGGGCTGGGATTACAGTAGGGAGTATATCTAGGCCATGAACTCCAGGATACAAACTGATCGTTTTAAGTATAGGTTTCCTGGAGAAAAATGATATCCGGTTTATTGCAAAGTGTGTCAGTATAGGTGGGAAGAGAGGCATGTTTAATTAACCGGAGACAAACAGCCCCTCGTGTTCAAAGTCAGCAGTGACAGCGTCATTATAAAAATATAAAAAGTGAAGTGGGCGAAGTCCATAATGAAATAAAGGGGAAAAAATTAGACATCTAGGTTTTTAATGAGCTTGGAAATCATCTTCTGTAAAATTCGTTTGAGGAGAGGGGTGTTTTTCAGGGGTTTTAGTTGAGCAACAAGACCGGGGATGTTTGGGGAGAATTTCTATGCAACAAGTCCAGGTTTTTTTGCTGGATTTAACATTTTTCAGAAGGGGAAGGAGTTTGTCGGGCTTAAGGGGCCCGTTGTAAGTGGGGAGACCGGCAGAGCCGAAAGGATCATCGTCGGCCTGCGGGTCCTCCCACTGCGTCGAGTCCGTATTGGTGCCGTCAGCCGATTAGGGGCGTGCATTTCTCAGTATGATGATTCTGGGCTCTCCATCCAGTAGCTTTCGCCAGTTGGTGTCTCAAAGGGGCTGAAAAGTCCTATTCAGATTTACCAAGCTTTAAGTTGGAGCTCTTAGCCCTGAAGTGGGCAGTTGTTGATAAATTTAGAGAGTATCTTTTGGGACACCGTACTCTGGTCTTGACCGACAATAATCCATTGGCACATCTCAAAACTGCCAAGTTGGGTGCAGTGGAGCACCGATGGGTTGCTCAACTGGCGATCTTTGACTTAGATATTAGATATCGTTCCGTGAAGTCTAACAGGTGTGCCGATGCACTAAGTAGATACCTTTCAACCTGTGATGACCAGTTGACGCCGAGCACTGAAGACCCGGGGGGACACCCTTACCCTAAATTGTGAGATCATCCCATGTCTCCTATTCTGGAAGGTGTAGGCCTACACCAGAAGGGCAAGAGATGCCTTCTTGTTCAATGCCATCCATCTTGCCATCATATTCGCCGGAAGACCTTGCCACTATGCAGAAAGATGACAGAGCCTTAAGTGTTGCGTGGAAACTGTGGCAAGGACAATGGGACCCGGGGCAAGGGTACCCAACTGATAAGTCGTTGCCTTCAGAAGTCAGCGGTTGGCTTAAAGAATGGCCGCGTATTAAAGAGCGAAATGGTGTATTATATCAAGTCTTGCATGATCCTGGTACAGGCGACACTCTCCAATACTTGGTTCCCAATAGACTTTGAGTAACAAAATGGAAGCCGCTCATAATCATTGGGGTTACCAGGGGGTCGGATGCACTACAGCTTTTGTGAAACTACGAGTTTTTTTTACCGGGAATGTCAGGTCATTTGAAGGAGCATGTGGCTCAGTGTTTTCATTGTAGGACGTCAAAGGCTCTAACTCCAACTGTTAGACCACCCTTGAAGCATTTGTTAGCATTCCAACCTTTGGAATGCCTCACAATCGATTTCCTCAAATTGGATTGTTCAAAGGGGAATATGGATGATGTTCTAGTTTTCACAGATGTGTTTTCAAATATTTCAATAGCTATTCCTTGTCGAGATCAGTTAGCTTCGACGGTAGCTAAAGCTCTTCGTGATGGATGGTTCGTTCATTATGGAGTGCCAGCTCGAATCCACTCAGACCAGGGGCAGGACTTTGAAAGTAGACTCATTAAGGAATTATGTTCATTTCATGGGATCAATAAGTCACGGACAACGCCCTACCACCCGCAAGGGAATGGGCAGGTAACTACTGGCCTGATTGC
>NW_028257685.1:0-76653 GCF_054643075.1 Acanthaster planci | reverse complement strand
TTTCTGCAATGTCATTTTTCAAGAAACTTCCTTAAATGATGTTTTGAAGTCTTTAGAACACCTTTCTGGTCATCTTAAAGCACTTGGAAGTGGTTTGAAGAAAAGTCAATTTTGGTCCAAAATTGATAAAAATGCAAGGCTAACCCCTTGTAGTTTTTCAATTTTTGAGCTCAAAATCCTGCAATGTCATTTTTTCATGAAACTTTCTTAAATGATGTCTTGAAGTCTTCAGAACACCTTTCTAGTCATCTTAAAGCATTTGGAAGCAGTTTGAAGAAAAGTCAAATTTTGGTCCAAAATTGATAAAAATGCAAGGCTAACCCCTTGTAGTTTTTCAATTTTTGAGCTCAAATTCCTGCAATGTCATTTTTCATGAAACTTCCTTAAATGATGTCTTGAAGTCTTTAGAACACCTTCCTGGTCATCTAAAAGCATTTGGAAGCAGTTTGGAGAAAAGTCAAATTTTGGTCCAATATTGATAAAAATGCAAGGCTAACCCCTTGTAGTTTTTCAATTTTTGAGCTCAAAATCCTGCAATGTCATTTTTCATGAAACTTCCTTAAATGATGTCTTGAAGTCTTCAGAACACCTTTCTAGTCATCTTAAAGCATTTGGAAGCAGTTTGAAGAAAAGTCAATTTGGGTCCAAAATTGATAAAAATACAAAGCTAGCCCCTTGTAGTTTTTCAATTTTTGAGTTCAAAATTCTGCAATGTCATATTTCATGAAACTTCCTTAAATGATGTCTTGAAGTCTTTAGAACACCTTCCTGATCATTTAAAAGCATTTGGAAGTGGTTTGAAGAAAAGTCAATTTTGGTCCAAAATTGATAAAAATGCAGTTTTTAAATTTTTGAGCTCAAATTCCTGCAATGTCATTTTTCATGAAACTGCCTTAAATGATGTCTTGAAGTCTTCAGAACACCTTTCTAGTCATCTTAAAGCATTTGGAAGCAGTTTCAAGAAAAGTCAAATTGATAAAAATGCAAGGCTAACCCCTTGTTGTTTTTCAATTTGTGAACTCAAAATTCTGCAATGTCATTTTTCATGAAACTTCCTTAAATGATGTTTTGAAGTCTTTAGAACACCTTTCTGGTCATCTTAAAGCACTTGGAAGTGGTTTGAAGAAAAGTCAATTTTGGTCCAAAATTGATAAAAATGCAAGGCTAACCCCTTGTAGTTTTTCAATTTTTGAGCTCAAAATTCTGCAATGTCATTTTTCATGAAACTTTCTTAAATGATGTCTTGAAGTCTTCAGAACACCTTTCTAGTCATCTTAAAGCATTTGGAAGCAGTTTGAAGAAAAGTCAAATTTTGGTCCAAAATTGATAAAAATGCAAGGCTAACCCCTTGTAGTTTTTCAATTTTTGAGCTCAAATTCCTGCAATGTCTTTTTCATGAAACTTCCTTAAATGATGTCTTGAAGTCTTTAGAACACCTTCCTGGTCATCTAAAAGCATTTGGAAGCAGTTTGGAGAAAAGTCAAATTTTGGTCCAATATTGATAAAAATGCAAGGCTAACCCCTTGTAGTTTTTAAATTTTTGAGCTCAAAATCCTGCAATGTCATTTTTCATGAAACTTCCTTAAATGATGTCTTGAAGTCTTCAGAACACCTTTCTAGTCATCTTAAAGCATTTGGAAGCAGTTTGAAGAAAAGTCAAATTTTGGTCCAAAATTGATAAAAATGCAAGGCTAACCCCTTGTTGTTTTTCAATTTTTGAACTCAAAATTCTGCAATGTCATATTTCATGAAACTGCCTTAAATGATGTTTTGAAGTCTTTAGAACACCTTCCTGGTCATATTAAAGCATTTGGAAGTGGTTTGAAGAAAAGTCAATTTTGGTCCAAAATTGATAAAAAATGCAAGGCTAACCCCTTGTAGATTTTCAATTTTTGAGCTCAAATTCCTGCAATGTCATTTTTCATAAAACTGCCTTAAATGATGTCTTGAAGTCTTTAGAACACCTTCCTGATCATTTAAAAGCATTTGGAAGTGGTTTGAAGAAAAGTCAATTTTGGTCCAAAATTGATAAAAATGCAAGGCTAACCCCTTGTAGTTTTTCAATTTTTGAGCTCAAATTCCTGCAATGTCATTTTTCATGAAACTGCCTTAAATGATGTCTTGAAGTCTTCAGAACACCTTTCTAGTCATCTTAAAGCATTTGGAAGCAGTTTGAAGAAAAGTCAAATTTTAGTCCAAAATTGATAAAAATGCAAGGCTAACCCCTTGTAGTTTTTCAATTTTTGAGCTCAAATTCCTGCAATGTCATTTTTCATGAAACTTCCTTAAATGATGTTTTGAAGTCTTTAGAACACCTTTCTGGTCATCTTAAAGCACTTGGAAGTGGTTTGAAGAAAAGTCAATTTTGGTCCAAAATTGATAAAAATGCAAGGCTAACCCCTTGTAGTTTTTCAATTTTTGAGCTCAAAATTCTGCAATGTCATTTTTCATGAAACTTTCTTAAATGATGTCTTGAAGTCTTCAGAACACCTTTCTAGTCATCTTAAAGCATTTGGAAGCAGTTTGAAGAAAAGTCAAATTTTGGTCCAAAATTGATAAAAATGCAAGGCTAACCCCTTGTAGTTTTTCAATTTTTGAGCTCAAATTCCTGCAATGTCATTTTTCATGAAACTTCCTTAAATGATGTCTTGAAGTCTTTAGAACACCTTCCTGATCATTAAAAAGCATTTGGAAGTGGTTTGAAGAAAAGTCAAATTTTGGTCCAATATTGATAAAAATTGCAAGGCTAACCCCTTGTAGTTTTTCAATTTTTGAGCTCAAATCCCTGCAATGTCATTTTTCATGAAACTTCCTTAAATGATGTCTTGAAGTCTTTAGAACACCTTCCTGGTCATCTAAAAGCATTTGGAAGCAGTTTGGAGAAAAGTCAAATTTTGGTCCAATATTGATAAAAATGCAAGGCTAACCCCTTGTAGTTTTTCAATTATTGAGCTCAAAATCCTGCAATGTCATTTTTCATGAAACTTCCTTAAATGATGTCTTGAAGTCTTCAGAACACCTTTCTAGTCATCTTAAAGCATTTGGAAGCAGTTTGAAGAAAAGTCAATTTGGGTCCAAAATTGATAAAAATACAAAGCTAGCCCCTTGTAGTTTTTCAGTTTTTGAGTTCAAAATTCTGCAATGTCATATTTCATGAAACTTCCTTAAATGATGTCTTGAAGTCTTTAGAACACCTTCCTGATCATTTAAAAGCATTTGGAAGTGGTTTGAAGAAAAGTCAATTTTGGTCCAAAATTGATAAAAATGCAGTTTTTCAATTTTTGAGCTCAAATCCCTGCAATGTCATTTTTCATGAAACTTCCTTAAATGATGTCTTGAAGTCTTTAAAACACCTTCCTGATCATTTAAAAGCATTTGGAAGTGGTTTGAAGAAAAGTCAATTTTGGTCCAAAATTGATAAAAATGCAAGGCTAACCCCTTGTAGTTTTTCAATTTTTGAGCTCAAATTCCTGCAATGTCACATTTCATGAAACTGCCTTAAATGATGTCTTGAAGTCTTTAAAACACCTTCCTGGTCATATTAAAGCATTTGGAAGTGGTTTGAAGAAAAGTCAATTTTGGTCCAAAATTGATAAAAAATGCAAGGCTAACCCCTTGTAGTTTTTCAATTTTTGAGCTCAAATTCCTGCAATGTCATTTTTCATAAAACTGCCTTAAATGATGTCTTGAAGTCTTTAGAACACCTTCCTGATCATTTAAAAGCATTTGGAAGTGGTTTGAAGAAAAGTCAATTTTGGTCCAAAATTGATAAAAATGCAAGGCTAACCCCTTGTAGTTTTTCAATTTTTGAGCTCAAATTCCTGCAATGTCATTTTTCATGAAACTGCCTTAAATGATGTCTTGAAGTCTTCAGAACACCTTTCTAGTCATCTTAAAGCATTTGGAAGCAGTTTGAAGAAAAGTCAAATTTTAGTCCAAAATTGATAAAAATGCAAGGCTAACCCCTTGTAGTTTTTCAATTTTTGAGCTCAAATTCCTGCAATGTCATATTTCATGAAACTGCCTTAAATGATGTCTTGAAGTCTTTAGAACACCTTCCTGGTCATCTTAAAGCATTTGGAAGTGGTTTGAAGAAAAGTCAATTTTGGTCCAAAATTGATAAAAAATGCAAGGCTAACCCCTTGTAGTTTTTCAATTTTTGAGCTCAAAATTCTGCAATGTCATATTTCATGAAACTTCCTTAAATGATGTCTTGACGTCTTTAGAACACCTTCCTGGTCATCTTAAAGCATTTGGAAGTGGTTTGAAGAAAAGTCAATTTGGGTCCAAAATTGATAAAAAATGCAAGGCTAACCCCTTGTAGTTTTTCAATTTTTGAGCTCAAAATTCTGCAATGTCATATTTCATGAAACTGCCTTAAATGATGTCTTGAAGTCTTTAGAACACCTTTCTGGTCATCTTAAAGCATTTGGAAGTGGTTTGAAGAAAAGTCAATTTTGGTCCAAAATTGATAAAAATGCAAGGCTAACCCCTTGTAGTTTTTCAATTTTTGAGCTCAAATTCCTGCAATGTCATTGTTCATGAAACTGCCTTGAATGATGTCTAGAAGTCTTCAGAACACCTTTCTAGTCATCTTAAAGCATTTGGAAGCAGTTTGAAGAAAAGTCAATTTTGGTCCAAAATTGATACAAAATGCAAGGCTAACCCCTTGTAGTTTTTCAATTTTTGAGCTCAAATTCCTGCAATGTCATATTTCATGAAACTTCCTTAAATGATGTCTTGAAGTCTTTAGAACACCTTCCTGATCATTTAAAAGCATTTGGAAGTGGTTTGAAGAAAAGTCAATTTTGGTCCAAAATTGATAAAAATGCAAGGCTAACCCCTTGTAGTTTTTCAATTTTTGAGCTCAAATTCCTGCAATGTCATTTTTCATGAAACTGCCTTAAATGATGTCTTGAAGTCTTCCGAACACCTTTCTAGTCATCTCAAAGCATTTGGAAGCAGTTTCGAGAAAAGTCAAATTTTGGTCCAAAATTGATAAAAATGCAAGGCTAACCCCTTGTTGTTTTTCAATTTTTGAACTCAAAATTCTGCAATGTCATATTTCATGAAACTTCCTTAAATGATGTTTTGAAGTCTTTAGAACACCATTCTGGTCATCTTAAAGCACTTGGAAGTGGTTTGAAGAAAAGTCAATTTTGGTCCAAAATTGATAAAAATGCAAGGCTAACCCCTTGTAGTTTTTCAATTTTTGAGCTCAAAATCCTGCAATGTCATTTTTCATGAAACTTCCTTAAATGATGTCTTGAAGTCTTTAAAACACCTTCCTGATCATTTAAAAGCATTTGGAAGTGGTTTGAAGAAAAGTCAATTTTGGTCCAAAATTGATAAAAATGCAAGGCTAACCCCTTGTAGTTTTTCAATTTTTGAGCTCAAATTCCTGCAATGTCACATTTCATGAAACTGCCTTAAATGATGTCTTGAAGTCTTTAGAACACCTTCCTGGTCATATTAAAGCATTTGGAAGTGGTTTGAAGAAAAGTTAATTTTGGTCCAAAATTGATAAAAAATGCAAGGCTAACCCCTTGTAGTTTTTCAATTTTTGAGCTCAAATTCCTGCAATGTCATTTTTCATAAAACTGCCTTAAATGATGTCTTGAAGTCTTTAGAACACCTTCCTGATCATTTAAAAGCATTTGGAAGTGGTTTGAAGAAAAGTCAATTTTGGTCCAAAATTGATAAAAATGCAAGGCTAACCCCTTGTAGTTTTTCAATTTTTGAGCTCAAATTCCTGCCATGTCATTTTTCATGAAACTGCCTTAAATGATGTCTTGAAGTCTTCAGAACACCTTTCTAGTCATCTTAAAGCATTTGGAAGTGGTTTGAAGAAAAGTCAAATTTTAGTCCAAAATTGATAAAAATGCAAGGCTAACCCCTTGTAGTTTTTCAATTTTTGAGCTCAAATTCCTGCAATGTCATATTTCATGAAACTGCCTTAAATGATGTCTTGAAGTCTTTAGAACACCTTCCTGGTCATCTTAAAGCATTTGGAAGTGGTTTGAAGAAAAGTCAATTTTGGTCCAAAATTGATAAAAAATGCAAGGCTAACCCCTTGTAGTTTTTCAATTTTTGAGCTCAAAATTCTGCAATGTCATATTTCATGAAACTTCTTTAAATGATGTCTTGAAGTCTTCAGAACACCTTTCTAGTCATCTTAAAGCATTTGGAAGCAGTTTCAAGAAAAGTCAAATTTTGGTCCAAAATTGATAAAAATGCAAGGCTAACCCCTTGTTGTTTTTCAATTTTTGAACTCAAAATTCTGCAATGTCATATTTCATGAAACTTCCTTAAATGATGTTTTGAAGTCTTTAGAACACCATTCTGGTCATCTTAAAGCACTTGGAAGTGGTTTGAAGAAAAGTCAATTTTGGTCCAAAATTGATAAAAATGCAAGGCTAACCCCTTGTAGTTTTTCAATTTTTGAGCTCAAAATTCTGCAATGTCATTTTTCATGAAACTTTCTTAAATGATGTCTTGAAGTCTTCAGAACACCTTTCTAGTCATCTTAAAGCATTTGGAAGCAGTTTGAAGAAAAGTCAAATTTTGGTCCAAAATTGATAAAAATGCAAGGCTAACCCCTTGTAGTTTTTCAATTTTTGAGCTCAAATTCCTGCAATGTCATTTTTCATTAAACTTCCTTAAATGATGTCTTGAAGTCTTTAGAACACTTTCCTGATCATTAAAAAGCATTTGGAAGTGGTTTGAAGAAAAGTCAAATTTTGGTCCAATATTGATAAAAATTGCAAGGCTAACCCCTTGTAGTTTTTCAATTTTTGAGCTCAAATTCCTGCAATGTCATTTTTCATGAAACTTCCTTAAATGATGTCTTGAAGTCTTTAGAACACCTTCCTGGTCATCTAAAAGCATTTGGAAGCAGTTTGGAGAAAAGTCAAATTTTGGTCCAATATTGATAAAAATGCAAGGCTAACCCCTTGTAGTTTTTCAATTTTTGAGCTCAAAATCCTGCAATGTCATTTTTCATGAAACTTCCTTAAATGATGTCTTGAAGTCTTCAGAACACCTTTCTAGTCATCTTAAAGCATTTGGAAGCAGTTTGAAGAAAAGTCAAATTTTGGTCCAAAATTGATAAAAATGCAAGGCTAACCCCTTGTAGTTTTTCAATTTTTGAGCTCAAATTCCTGCAATGTCATTTTTCATAAAACTGCCTCAAATGATGTCTTGAAGTCTTTAGAACACCTTCCTGATCATCTTAAAGCATTTGGAAGTGGTTTGAAGAAAAGTCAAATTTTGGTCCAAAATTGATAAAAATGCAAGGCTAACCCCTTGTAGTTTTTCAATTTTTGAGCTCAAATTCCTGCAATGTCATTTTTCATAAAACTGCCTTAAATGATGTCTTGAAGTCTTTAGAACACCTTCCTGATCATTTAAAAGCATTTGGAAGTGGTTTGAAGAAAAGTCAATTTTGGTCCAAAATTGATAAAAATGCAAGGCTAACCCCTTGTAGTTTTTCAATTTTTGAGCTCAAATTCCTGCAATGTCATTTTTCATGAAACTGCCTTAAATGATGTCTTGAAGTCTTCAGAACACCTTTCTAGTCATCTTAAAGCATTTGGAAGCAGTTTGAAGAAAAGTCAAATTTTAGTCCAAAATTGATAAAAATGCAAGGCTAACCCCTTGTAGTTTTTCAATTTTTGAGCTCTAATTCCTGCAATGTCATTTTTCATGAAACTTCCTTAAATGATGTCTTGAAGTCTTTAGAACACCTTCCTGGTCATCTTAAAGCACTTGGAAGTGGTTTGAAGAAAAGTCAATTTTGGTCCAAAATTGATAAAAAATGCAAGGCTAACCCCTTGTAGTTTTTCAATTTTTGAGCTCAAATTCCTGCAATGTCATTTTTCATAAAACTGCCTTAAATGATGTCTTGAAGTCTTTAGAACACCTTCCTGATCATTTAAAAGCATTTGGAAGTGGTTTGAAGAAAAGTAAATTTTGGTCCAAAATTGATAAAAATGCAAGGCTAACCCCTTGTAGTTTTTCAATTTTTGAGCTCAAATTCCTGCAATGTCATTTTTCATGAAACTGCCTTAAATGATGTCTTGAAGTCTTCAGAACACCTTTCTAGTCATCTTAAAGCATTTGGAAGCAGTTTGAAGAAAAGTCAAATTTTAGTCCAAAATTGATAAAAATGCAAGGCTAACCCCTTGTAGTTTTTCAATTTTTGAGCTCTAATTCCTGCAATGTCATATTTCATGAAACTGCCTTAAATGATGTCTTGAAGTCTTTAGAACACCTTCCTGGTCATCTTAAAGCATTTGGAAGTGGTTTGAAGAAAAGTCAATTTTGGTCCAAAATTGATAAAAAATGCAAGGCTAACCCCTTGTAGTTTTTCAATTTTTGAGCTCAAAATTCTGCAATGTCATATTTCATGAAACTTCCTTAAATGATGTCTTGACGTCTTTAGAACACCTTCCTGGTCATCTTAAAGCATTTGGAAGTCGTTTGAAGAAAAGTCAATTTGGGTCCAAAATTGATAAAAAATGCAAGGCTAACCCCTTGTAGTTTTTCAATTTTTGAGCTCAAATTTCTGCAATGTCATATTTCATGAAACTGCTTTAAATGATGTCTTGAAGTCTTTAGAACACCTTCCTGGTCATCTAAAAGCATTTGGAAGCAGTTTGGAGAAAAGTCAAATTTTGGTCCAATATTTATAAAAATTGCAAGGCTTACCCCTTGTAGTTTTTCAATTTTTGAGCTCAAATTCCTGCAATGTCATTTTTCATGAAACTTCCTTAAATGATGTCTTGAAGTCTTTAGAACACCTTCCTGGTCATCTAAAAGCATTTGGAAGTGGTTTGGAGAAAAGTCAAATTTTGGTCCAAAATTTATAAAAATTGCAAGGCTAACCCCTTGCAGTTTTTCATTTTTAAGCTCAAAGTTTCTGCCATATGATTTTGCGTGTATTCATACATGTTAGTGCCTAAAACATACTCTCAATCTTTTGTAACCCTTTTGATACAGTTGCGAAACACTGAATCGATTTTTTTCCCCTCTCCTTTCTAAGGCATTTAGGTCGCGAATGCAGTTCGTAAATCCGTGTAGCTTCGCAGTGCACAGTATATTCACCAAGTTATGTAACACATGTTATGTGTTTTTGGGTTTGGGACCGAATCAGATCATGGACTTACAAGTTATGCCGGCAGTCCACAATCCTGTTCGCGCAATCGCCATAAAAGGTTCGTAATTTGATATTCGAACTATAAATTTTCAAAGAAAAGCATCTGTTTCCGATATTCACGCAGTCGCTGAGATGGTGTGGGCCCCTACGGCCCAGCCAGCAGCCGAAGCGTCCCATGCCTGGAGCAGGCGCGGGCGGCGCAAAGGTCAAGCGAGGGGCAATCTGGCTTGAAAAGATCCCGCTCGAGTTTGCCCTTGCACGCTGCCAACGCGTGCTGAGCGCTATGAGAGTTTTAAGACCCTTAAAATGAAAACCACTCGGCTCAAACACTTGACCTTTAAACCCAATGGACCCAAAAGTCATTAAATACCTGCTTCTTTGTTTCCTCTTCGGGTGGGCGGCAAATAAGTAATATTTCCAAAATAAGACGTCGACAAAGGCATTGCAAACTCAGTACAACTTTTCCAAACCCCTATTATTAAGGACGCTCTTTTTCCCCTTTAAACTGACCAAACAGTGCACATAATGCGAGTGCCCACGAGCAAGCAGAAAGTAAACCTGCGGTACATCTCTGTTTCTAAACATCAAATAGACTGTAGCTGATGAAAGCCACTGGTTTTAAGTCCTAAGTTAAAATTACCTTCATGAATATGGGTGACATGATTTGTGGGTACCTGATTAGGCAACATCTGGTTTTCAGACTCTTCATTCACCACACAAGGTCAAATCAAAACAAACTCATCCTTTTGAAAAACACACACACAAAAAGGGGCCCGAGGACTGACGATTATATTTGATTAATTTCCCCCGATGTGTGTGAAAATCATATTGGAATTTGGAAATGGGCGATTCAGGCCCGTTTATTAGGGTTTTCCTGTTAGGTCCTGTGAGGTCAATCATTCCACATAAACTACGACATTCGATACTTTGCGTGGATATAAAACACCACATCCTCAGAGTTCACAAAATAAGTCAGACAAGAAAAGTTTACTTCCCGGCCAAATTGTGTCTTCACATTTTCTTCATGTATCACATTTCAAAACTGTATAGAGTTCTTCAAAACAAAACAACAAAGAACAAATTCATAAAACTCGCCCTTTAAAGGGTCTTGGGAAAACTTGAAAGCAAACTGAACGGCTTTCAGTTAAATCTCTCTTCCATGAGCGTTAAAACAAAACTGCGAAATAAACACATACCGCCACAGGCAACAAAATGACATGTCTCCTCGCCAAGAGTGGTACATGCTTTCCATTAGCGGGGATAAAAAAAACAATCTAAAATCAACCCCACTGAGGACAAAAGGGAAAAGAAACTTTGAAAGTCATCAATTCTGAGGCTGCTTCTCTGGCGAAAGAGCAGCCTACGGTGTCAGGTGTAGGTGAGCTTTGGCTTGGACCAGCCCACGCAAACATGTCTCTGTTACGGTCCCTCTTTTTGCAGTAATTGTACCTGTATCAGTTTTTGAAACTCGTTCAAAAATGGTAAAGAAAAATAAAGATAGTTCAATTTATTTTCTATGGTATCTCTTTATGCATCTTGTCATGTACCACATCAACAGTACAATAAGGTTCTACGACTGAAATGTGAACAATCTGTGGAACCATTACCTGACCACAGTGATTTCAAGACTATTTTTATGGAGGGGGGAGGTCTGTTAAGCTCCACCCCTCTCCTTGATTGCCCTGGAATTGTACAATATGTGTTTCTTTTCAGTGCACTACTCAGCAAACCAGGATATCCTTTGGAGCCGACAGGAATCCCTTACCACAGTGACCTGCATATACAGAGAGACCTGAACAATTCAGTGAAAGAAATCAACAAACAATGGGCTACAGATGAGGAAATCTCAATATAAAAACACTGTCACAACAAAATACTGCAACTCCGAGGGTCCTAATCTTGTTAAGTCTTTTGTTTTCTTTTTATAAGGTTCTGGTTGAAATTTAATTGGTCACAGTAACCTTTTAATAAGACGTCACTGTTACATCTGTACAAAGCACTTTAACGGAATATGCTGATCTTCAGATTTCGCTTTTAACAAAAAGACCATTTTGTGCTCAGCGGATTTGTGCCAGTAAGCATCATGAATTTGACTCCCTAAAATATGAGCTCAGGGACAAAATTCACTATGCTGCTTGGCACATGATTTCAGGCTAACAGAGGCTCCACATATTTCAGGGAGATCGTAAGCGTAGGCACAGCCAAAGGCATGCTAACTTTGGAGGAAAAATTTGCTCAAACTTAGAAACGTAACGATAGAAATCTCTACGCACGCAAAACCTTTAGTACAACCACGCCAAGTACTGCCATGACATAGTGCTTCAAATGAGCAAACTTTTTCTGCAGAAGTTGGCATGACTTTGCTGCTAACTGCTAAGTAGCTCTGTGAAATTAGGCCCTGACCAACTTGCCCCCACTGTCATCTCTAAGCAGACATTAGGGATTTGGCAATCTGCCAGTTTCTAATTCACAAGCCTTGTTTAATGGCAGCTGATAAATGTCAAATGTATTTCTGCCACCGACCAATTTCCTCTACCTACTAATAAGACTGGCATATTGATTCGCAAAGCTACACATAATGTATGTGTTTGAAGAGACAGACAATCCACGGGGAACCAGTTTACAAGAAGTGTTTGGGACATAGAGGACTTTTTGGCTGGTATCCTGTTTTGGGCCAAGCAAAACATTTTTTGCCCTCAACATACTGACCAGCTGCATAACATTAGACAGGTGGAAGGTGGATCTCCACCTTCTTGTAACAATAACAGAATGGTTACTTCCTACTGGACACGACTAAAAATAATAATTGACTGAATATATTACTGTGCAATAGTCTTTAGATAATACTTGACAAAAATCCACATCTTCCATTAAAAACAATAACCCTGTTGAGAGTTTCAAAGTGAAATAGAGCTCTACAGGGTAAACTACAAATATCAGGTGTGGATTAGAACGCTTCCTCCCCTAAAAGAAAAAAGTGAGAAAGAGAGAAAGACTTGGACATAGGTTTTGTACCAAACAGCTCCCAATACCTTCTTCTGAACACGTATGTAGCTTTTGATGGCGCAATTGGCTGAGTTATGCATGGAAGTACAGCAATAATGTACTCATGTTCCCTGTGTTATAATTTGTTTACGCCTGACTGCCTTTTTTCTCTGTCTGATGATGTAGTTGTTAGCAAATGTACAGTCTGAAAGGTCCTGATAACATAAAATCCCACTCCCTGGCTTTGTCTTCTTGTTTTTGTTTCACACATTCTTCTTTGGCAGGCCTTCACACCAAAACAAAGCAAGTTGTGATACAAGGCTTTTCAAGCCAGCCACTGGAAATGTGACACCCCCCCACACAAAAAAAAAAACACTGAAAGGTTTTTGTAAACAAAACTCGATTCCAGCACAGACACACAAATTATAGGTCTTGACATGCTCTGGATTTTATGTTTGATAAATGTACATGTTTTGCTGAAATACAGTCACATTCAAACCTAGTGGCATATTTCAAATACCCTTCATTACATTGTTAACCATTTCTCTCTGTCATTAGGTTTACAATTCTATATAACTGTTCAATATGCACACTTCTAATTTAAAAGCTCTGTGACTGTACAACCACATTTCTCACTTAAATGAGTGTTATTTATAACTGACAAGTTTGGCATCTTTCTAGAAAAGACAGGTTTCCATCTGGCCGAATATTTCTTGTCCTTATAATTCACTTTGTACATTCCCCTCACTAGGTTACAAAATTACAACATTACTTGTTGAGCAAACCCCTCCCCCCTTTACAGAAAATCTCCATGATGAAAGGAAAATAGGTTTTCTATATTTGAAAGAGGCAGCAAAATGATTGTTTCCTTGTGTATGACATGTTAGCATCTTTGGCTTCAACGGCCCCTGCTCCATTTTTCTGGCCATGGTTCAGATTTATTTATACTCATACTCACATTGGAGGATTCAGGACTGTTAAAATTAATGCCAAAATGATGTCAGAAAGAAAGTACCATATGTGGTCCTAACTCTTTCAAGTTGAGGTTTAGTGTAGATAAAATAGAATCTTGTTGGATTGGATATGGTAAAGGTTAATGAATTTATAAGTTGCTTCAATTCTTCTGCACATAAATTTGAGCATACAGTAGAAATGGAGAACACATCGTCCAAAACCCTAATGGGGTTTCATCTAGGATTGAAATACCTGCCTGTCCTATCAAAGCTGAGGCTAAAAAGTGCTTCCCACTCTCACTCTTAGTGATGTTTTCAAAACTGACATCCCTAAGCGCTACTGGAGGCCATATTTCCACTGTACCTCATATGCGGGAAGGAAATGTGAAGATTCGCTCACTGATGTAGAAAATTTATGTGAAAAATACCTGGTTGGTTTGTAAATTTTTGAACAAGTAAAAATCTGCGATTTCAAGGATGGATTTGCGCCGGGGAGATGTAAATTAATTTCGGATTTTTTTTTTCCATTTTCAAGACAGGTGGCCAGATGCAACACTGCACCCACATGGCAGTGATTCAGACATGAACTAATTAATTAAATTATCACATGGAACATGCTTCGGAGGGAAAAAAAATTGTGAACTGTGCCACTTCTGTAGATTTGAGGAAGAAGAAAGGAAAGGGTTCACTACACTAACCTTTCTTTGGGGAAAGGGGTTTGAGAAAGTTTGTAGGGCAAGGTTACATTTATATTCAGTGACAAGAATCTGAATATCACGGTACAATGATATTACCAGACCTTTATTTTTCGAATTTAATGACCCAATGATCACCAATGTGGGACGCACAGCCTTCAAATCACATGACACAATCAATTATGGTATATAGAAATGCAATGAAAAAAAGAGGGGGCGTCACATGATCGCGTGTGGAGCTATCGACCTGAATTCTTGAGAGGCTTTTATTTGCAGCTGTGATGACTACTCTAGTGCAAGGTGGGGGGTGCCCGTATCTCAGATTCGTCTCATGTTTTCTTGTCGCTTCAGTGTCATGGAGTACTGTTCTACAGCTGACGCGTCAGTTTGTTTCATAGGAGTCGAAGGTGTGGAGCAATCTCATTCGGGCATGACTAGAACAGCTTGACACCGATAGTAGAGCTGAAAGATGACGTCCAAGCTGGACAAGAAGCAGGTTACTGTCTGACTCTTTCTGAGCCTTAAGATTACTTCCCATCCATCCTTTTGCTTGCACAAGGTGGATGGACATGTGCCTTTGGGTTTCTAAGAGAGAAGGAGGTGAGGAGGAATACAATCTGTGAAGAAAAGTGACAAGAAAATCTGATTAGAATGAAAAAACCTCTTAGTTTGGCCCGGGAAAAAAAAGAGTGTTGAGCAAATTTCCTTTCTTTATTTCATAAATGTCCCAAACACATGAACGAATTTGTTTGTAACCTCCACAAATCTTACAATGTTGAATGGCCACAGTTGTTGCTAAATGCAATTTTTTGGCTTTTTTTTAGGGCAAACCACTCAGAATTACAGCTATATGTGAAAATTGTAAATATTTGCCATTTGGCCTACAATGGAAACTAAGCAACTCCTAGGAGTGTTTAAATGTGGAGGGAATTTTTCAAATAGCCAGGTATTTCAGATGCATTCTTAAAGTTTTTTGCAAGACTCTCAAATACGGCCAACAGCCAAATACCACACGTATACCACAACACAAGTTAATAAAAAATATCGGGAAGAAATAATGCACAGCTTGATCCATGCACATTTTTTAAAAAAATCACAAAACAAAATTCTGAAATTAAAAAAAATCCTATCCAAATTCATAATCTGCTGTTATACTATAACACTGCTACACAATAAGGACTAATTGTTACAAGGCTACTCCTCTCCAAAGATCGTCGCTAATCTCAAAATTGAAAATTCCCAACTCGATGACTGGTTCATTAAGCAATTCATGCCAGTTTTTTATTTCCTTGAAATGGCCCATTTTTAATGATCTGATCAATCAATCTTTCATGCATTTCTCCTCACTCTTTGATCTCGCCACCTTCCACCTCGGCCTTCACATTGTCCACCCTCCCACTCAATCCCTTCCCACCTCCATATTCATTCATCATCTCCAGCAGGAAACCAGACTGCATTTGATTTCTGTTGTTCATTTTCTTCTCTCAGTATACTATCAGCACAGGAACTCGGACCTTCACAGCTGTCTTTTAAATGAATGTATTCATCGATTCGTTTGTTTTTCTTTGTTTGAATTCCTTCTCAAACTGAGCAAAAATTAAGCTGTTATCCCTCGAAGATGTTATGATCTACTGGACCCCTGATGGAGCTTATGCTGTTGGTTATTTTCTCTTCAGAAATTTAAATTCAGTGCAGGTGTCGTTAACAAAGCTCGAGAAGGTCAGCTACTTTTTCCAGACTGCAATTCAGACATCCTCTACAGAATACAGGTTCCTGAAAAGGTGATATTGTCGGAGCGTGTAGTAATTGTATTTCACAAAGGTACTGAATGGATTATGGGTCGGGTTGGCATCGGGGGTCAACGGTCATGGTCAGAGGCTGTGTCAGGTGATTGAGTCTGGATAGAATTCAAGTTTGAATTTGGCACATCATGTTGCCAGATTGGCACATGTACTTACAGTACGACAGTCCATTCTTCTAATGTACCTACATGTAAGCCTTGTGGGTAAAAGTGGTACTTCCGTTCAACATTCTAGAATGGATTGACACAATAAAGGGAGTGGAATTAAGCCGAGATGGCAGTTGTGTCTTTACTCCTTGTGATTCTAACTGTAAGGACGTACCCAACAGTGCAACCAATGAAAATAGAGGCAGGACATATTTTGACTAAAAAAGTCTACATTTGAACACTTGAACTGGGGCAATATGCTGTGAATGAACTGTTCATTTATCATCCATCTGATGGCCTTTCACAAAGGCAATTTGGTGTATTGCACTATGCAAGGCTGAATTCCCAAATAAACCTCAATGCAGGGTAGCCATGGCAACTGCCAGGTAGCCATGGTTCCCCAAGGTAACCCCATGATACCTCATTAGTCCCCATGCTAGTACCCACTCTTTCCCTAATCTATCCCCCCCCCACCACACCACACACCCCCATCTCATATATCAAGCCCACTGCCTCTGAAGTCCTTTCACCCAATTCATGGAAAAAATCCCATTCACGGGCTCAATACACGGACCCTGGGTAAGCCTTGCGCAAACAATGGATTTCCCCTCGTCAACAAGTCCAATAGTGCAAATTGTGAGTGGGCAAGTACACGATGATAGCAAGACCTCCACACTGCAAGAGCAACTACGGTCCAATTTTTGGAATTCCATTTTCAATTACTCTGAGAAATCCTCTGGGGAAAAAAATGGCCCCCCCTCCTTCCCACTCCAATACCGCGCCATTTTGTCAATTACTTCACTTCCAAAAAAAGTGGGGAAATTACCCTCTTCAAAAGCAGGTCAGTGGCTGCTGCAGATTGGTGAAGTAGGTTCCAGGGGTAGGATTTTTGGCATGAAACAAAATTCTGAACCTTCCAGGATCTTCCACCCCTGCAGGAAACCACCGAGGCACCGACACATTTCCTGTGCACAACAATGGAGTTTCTAAGGGGCATCAAAGCCGTTGAAAGAAACAGCTTCTTTTCTTGAGTGGATTTTGAAGGATCTGGGATAGATTGATAGATAGACTGAATGGTGAAGCAGAACCCAATGACCATTCCTTTGAACAGAGCTTGATAACCAATTCTGTTGAGTACAGAGATTTTGCCCCACTGGGTACGGTGTTGGATTTCAACAGATTAAAGACATTCCCTGGAAATAGTCAACATGTCAAGTAAAAATGGAATGACCTGTAGAAGAGATCTTCAATGGAAAAAGTTGTCGGATTTATTACCTTTAGGCAAGACCAGTTCCCCCCCCCCCAAAAAAAAAACAAATAAGTGACACTGATCCTTAGTCTTGTGCAGGTAATATCATTATCCCCAAACCCTCTGAGGAAGAAAGCATTTATGAAGAGACTAGAAAGATTTAAACATATCCGCAGACAGCCTTTCTTCCGGAAGCCAGACACGATTCTACCCCGGCAACCTTATGCCTTTTGTGATACTGCAATGGGATAAGGTCACTTACGCAGCTCTTCTTTGTCCGAGCATAAAGGACACTGGTTGGAGCGCAGAGGAGTGTCTGATCCAACTTGGGGGGGGGTGGGTGCAGGGTAATTTGAGGCTTGAATACTCCCAGGGTACTGCAGGAAGGACAATAATTGGTCATTCATCTCAGGAGCCAGACCTTTACAATAACATATTCTATGTGATTTATTGTACATCTTATCCCTACAAACACCCACGGCCAAGTTGGAGAAATTTTGCCTGTTAGCTTGCAAAGTACGGTCAGTCACAGCAACCTGCTGTTTACTCCAAAAAGCTGCCCCAGGGTTCTTTCTTGGGACCTGTTCGTTTCATGGTTTCACACAGATGTACACGTAGGTCTTGATCAGAGATCAAATGGATGATTTGCTTCATCCGTTAGGCAGGTTCTGGTGTCAGTGAAGCAATGTCGGATCACTAGAAGATCAAACGGGCCCTTGAACCATGGATGAAGGACAAAATCACCAAAGGCATAATACTTGGGCCATACACAAGTAGGATTCCTCTGTACACCTTCCTTAGACAATTTAACTGCAATATGCAAACAAAGCATAGCCCATTTCTACACTGAAGCCAGCCAAGAAGAACATCCATGAATGCATAAAAATGAAAAGGCCCATATAAGAAGGGACAGTGAGATCCGGCATGGGGCTGAAACAGTAAACTGCAGGTCATTCTTGAAGTTCTTCAAAATATACTCACCTGTATATTACATGCTCTGAAGATCCCCCTAGGTAAAACAATTAAATGTCAGAACGTGTCTACAAAGCATGAATCATGTCTTTGCACCTGTATTTAACATTGTTCATACATTAAAAAAAAATAAAGATAATACCTCATTGGTACCCAGCAAGTTATGCAATGCATGTCAGTGCACAGTGTTAATGGCCTCAGTGCACCAGCCATTTTGCATGATATAACCATGCCCCTCATTTCTCTATGGTATAACTCAGCGTGCTGGTATTCCACATGTATGCATCACTGCACCGTACTTACAATTTGGCACCTTTGATAACCTACTCAGTATGCACTATGGAGCCCTGTACTTATATTGACACAATTTTCCTGGTCTTTTCAACTGAGAGAGAGAAAAAAAAAGCCATGACCTAAGTCAGAGGTACCTACAAGTTCCAAGAGCTTGACCCTTATTACCGCTCCGTTTCCCACACTCTGCTGTAGACAAATTCAAAGCCCAAAGAACCCCCTCCCCACCTTCTTCATACACCCCTTTTCATTGACACTGAAGACATTATCAACCCCACAGGGCCCACAGTACAGCCCCACGGTAACACTTGCTGTGTTTTGTGTTAACATTCCTGCTGCCTTGAAGTATTTACAACAGATAAGAAAAAACTGGTTATATTTGAATCAGGTGCCCTCCCCACTGTTTGGCGATTACATAAACTGGAGAGCAGGGTGGGTTATCTGGTGTCAAAGTTTGTTGTAGGTAAACAGAGAACAGGGGTTTTTAATTGGATGCCAGTAGCACTGTGGTTGGCAAGAGCCATTCTGCCCTCAGCTGTTTTGAATTAAATGAAATAATGGACGACTGGGGGAGGTGCAGAACTCTAAAAATGGGCAGGGGACAAGGGGTATTCTGGATGGTTATCTGCTCTTGCTAAGCAACAAAAAGTTTTCTTCCCTGAATAAATATTTGTGCCGAGCAGTTCCACGGCGTTTACTCGAGGTACAGAATTTGACAATAACAATGGCACCGTTGCAGTCCCTGGGTTATCTCAAATATTTTTAGGTCCTCACAGACGTTTCATCCTCCTATTCTTTTTACTCGCTCCTTGTTTTCCAAGATCTACAGGACAAAATGATAAATAAATTGAACTTTTTCATGTTCTCTTCCAGCCTGTGAGCTTAAACGTTCAAGATGATGTTGCGGTTTTACTATATCAGATTGTCAGTTCACTTTAAGCAAATAGACTAAGAATTCCCCCCCCCACACACACAAACACAATCTTGAGTCAATAAAACTGGTTTCACAGCAAACTGTCTGGCTATCCCGACTGCCAATTATGCAGTTAAAAGTTAAACAATACAAGTAAACACAGAGATCCCCACCCAACTCCCCCCCCAAGAGAAATCAACAGGAATTATGAGATGCACTGACAACTTGATGTTTGTGTTTGTGATTTGTAAACTGAAACCCATGAAGGTAGAATATGGACACAGTATCCAGTCCATCCTGATGAGTTTATTCAAACCAGGATAATCCCTACATACAGCAGGAGACAGGACCTTCAAACTAGACTTGGTGGCAAGTTATTAGATGGTCGTATTTTTTATATGAACTGTCCAAATCTATCGGTACGACTCTAGTGTAAGATAGGAATTGGCCGTGTTTTGACTTCATGTAACTGAATGTTTGATTGTTTACAAGTTTGGTAGGAGGTATATTGATGTCCAAAGATTGTATAGTGCCGTACAGCAGCGCAAGATGGATAACTTCACCGCGAATACACGTAAAATGTTGTCATCGCGTGGCACCATTTGGGTGGGAATACACTAGGTTAACAAAACAGGCACAGTTGCCTTGACACTGCGACAGGCAGGCACACCTGGATGCCTCTGCCTATGCATTAATGTTCACACTCAATGGCGCCCATGGTGATAACACCTTTTGGCTGGGTTCCTTGTTGATTTCCTGTGCAAAAGTGATATTGCTTGTGAAGAACAAAACCCAGACCACTGCTGACTTGGTACCCAGTCTTTCATATCTCCATGGTCAAACAAACTCAAAACAAAGCACCTCCCCCCCCTCCAGAGCAAGAGGCCCAGTCTCCTGAGAAAAGACAACAAAGAACTGAGTTTTCACTGGAGGAGAAAAATCAGGCCATATCAGGTTCACGGAAAGCTTCCTATGGAAAGCATTGGCCACTGATTGCAACCCATGTCCTGTATGAGGGCTCGGATTCCAGGGAATTGATGACTTTACCATGTGTCTGGTTGACCCAGCAAAGAAATGACCCTTAAGAGCGGGTCTGAGAAAATAGGTTTCTCTATTACTTGCATGATACTGGGAACAACAATTTCAACCGGATCCCTTGCCACTAGTGATTTTGTTTTAGCGTGCATAAGAGCAAGCTACCGTCTGCTTTGATGCTCTTGTGTCGCTCAGTTTGGCGTGCTGGTTATGGTGAATGAATATCCGATTTATTTACACTCTGCAACCTTGCTCTCAAAATTTATGGGCCTGTAACTCAAATGTGGCTCTGACTCCTTTCCTCAGACTGGGTCACAAGCCACTGAAGAAGAACAATATTTGAGAAAGGAGAATTAAAAATCATCAGCAACTCAAGAGAATTCCAAAGTGGAGACTATTTGGTTCTTCAAACAAGAGGAAGGATTCACAGAAATTGTTTTGTTACTCTCAGGCAAACTGTTCATCAAAAGTCAATCGGTTACTGAGATGGAGGGCTGGACGGTGGCAGCCCAAATTCTGGGTTGGGCTAAGCGATAAGAGAAAACGTTGCACAGGGGACCTATCAGTCCATTTGCATATATTCAAAACTTTCAATCCAGATGAGGAATTCAAGTTTTCTTGGAGAGGAGAACAAACATGTGCCTGCGTTGCTACATGTGTCATAACTATGACAGTAGTATCAGTGCCAGCACAGCATACATATATGTAGGTTTAATTACAAGGAACAGTATCAACTACTGTATAAAAATGGGGGGGGGGCTCTACATGACACTGACAATGCTTCCAAGCCAAGGAACCAAAAAACAAAAAAATTGTGGAATCCTTCCCAAATTAAGTGTAGTCACATAAAAAAATGAGGCACCTAACTATCAGGGATTGAGGACAATTGAAATGAAAGCAGTCCTTGGCACTGATGAGAGCTTGGGTTGGGATACCAGACTTCAGGCATGGCAGGATGTCATATGAATGGACCAGTTGAAAACCAGTTTTGCAAAGCTGAAGACGCCCCAGGAAAGGGTATTACATACATAAATTCTGGTGCAGTGAGGATTGCTGGCAAGCTGGTTGCTGTTTCCGTGGGAAGCATAATGAGATAATAATAAAACCATAAAAAACTTTTTTTTTCTACCGGTCAGTTCCAGACTGCTATGACAATGGGAGCGTGTGTTTTCCAAACTGGCATTTCAAAGTTGGACAACGGAGTATGTCAGGGGTGAAACTAAAGAAAAAACAAAATGTCTACGAAATAATTACAAGATGTTTTGAGGGCGCCATAGCTGTATAGGGTCTACAGTATACATTTGTGTTCGCCTCAAGTCATCCCCTTCAAATACCAGATTATTGTTCTAGATCACCTTTCATGCGTGAAAACACCTTAACCCAGGATTTTCCAGATTTTAAAAGAGATTGTAGGAAAAATCCTGAAATCATGAAACGTCTGAAGAAAAAAGGTCCGAAATCAGGAAAACTGCTGATCGATCTCAGCCCTGGTTTCTCTTTCTGGACTGCTTATGAACATTTCCAGTTTAGCATTTTAGCCATTAATATATAGCTGAAAGCAAAGATCTAGAAACAAACAACTAACTGTAATAACCAATTGTTGTCACTACTAGTCCAAAATTAGGGAAGGTTTTTCAGCCGTGCCAGACAAGTTGGTATTAAATTGTTGATACAACAGACATGATGGTACTGTCTGTCTCACGGCAAACATGCTTTTGATTCAAGCTTCAGTAACTTCTGTCTGGCATTACAAAAAGAGTTTTCAATTTCAGAAAAGTCCTAAGCTTGAAGTATTAGCTCTATCCACTCAACTTATTACTCCTGATTTATTATCTCTGCAGAACACAAGATTGTCCCCGAAAAACTGGGACTCGAAAATGCGCAGGTGCAAAAAGTACCACTCTTGAAACCAAACTTCCTCGTTTTCACTACTTCTGTGGTGGCCATTAACATTCCTGTTTTTGCAGTCACCTGTTATTACACTTTCTCTTGTTTTTTTGTGAATGGTGAGCACCGTTAGAAAGGTAGACATTTCACACTCTGTTCAATTCTATGAATTGAAATCTGTCATGCCACCTCCATCCATACTCGCAATGCCACTGATGTAGCAAGTTAAATAGAAGCAAGTCTGACCTTGGTAAGCTTTTTTTTTTTGCACAATAGTGGCAACCTTCAGCCATCAATAAAAACGCAAACTGATGCTGTACATTTGTTCAAGTTCTCAGACAGAGTAGTCTTGGTTCAAGCTGTTACAGGTTGATCATGGTATCCGTCGTGCTATATCGTTACTGATTTTGACAGTCACTGGTTGAAAGTGTGAATTGGTCGTCAAAGTAAATCACATGAGGGCTTGATACTATGATGACTTGAACCAAGACTATACTGTCTAGAAGTACAAGGGTATTAATCTTAGCATTTTTTCAGCTACATGAAGTGAGTTTTGATTTTTTTTTCCCATTTAGTGTAAGCTAGAAAAACAAAACCCTTTTTTCCCCAAGTCAGATGGATGAACATCTGGTGAACGGATTATTCCTCAAGGGCACCCACCTAAACTGGGGCTATGCCCCAACCATAATCCAGCCAATGGGATTTGTCCAACTGACTGACATGTGACAACCTTCTCCTTTTGGCCAGACTGCACTGCTGGCCTATTGATTCACAGAGAACAAACTCCAATCCACCTGGTCTGTGCTTTCACTGGATACAAGGCCACACGCCCACGCCACACCTCTGCCCCACCCACCCTGGATGTGGGCGACTATCACACATACATGTAGATGCACAGAGCCACTGCTAATTAAATCATGCTGGAATGAAACCACTGTAAAAGACTCCAGACAATAGTTTATGACGGCAAATGTGTACTAAATGCTAAAGATCCTGTCAAATTACATGACTGAATGCTAGATAATAACACACACACATGTATACAGAAAAGTTTAAACAGAAATCATACAATTACCAGGATGATCTATTTCAGCATCCAAAAAGCGCAAATTTTTGAATCTTATAAAGTTGGTACACTTGAATCATTGTCAATCATGGGGAAGAAAACAGAGATTATCTCGACAAAAACTCTTAAGGTCATCCTCATGCTTGGTATTTGGAGATCTTGAGTGATTGACTTCAAAATGGCCCAGTACCATTCAAACACAGTTGGTCACCGACTGACACAAATACAACATGGTAATCTATCAAAACCCCACATGACAAAAATCCATAAAGGTTTACAGTTATGTGTCTGACCCCTTGGAACATTGCAACAATGTGTTCACACTAACAGCTGTTTGAAACTTGACCAAACGGTTTCCCTTTCAGTTCAAACAACACAAAGCTGGACATAAACTGACACAATCAATCACACACTGTCAGAGAAGCAACAAACATGTCCCTTTAAAAGTTGCCAATTAAAAGCCCAAATAACATCGCAGGCAAATTTGTAGGTTCCAAGACTTTTAAATTACCTCGCGCAATTACACGGCACAGTATGAGCTACTTTTTTTGTTGAAGTAGAATAAACACAGTGCTGTCTATTATTACCGTTCTGTTAGATACTTAACCATATGGTGTCTGACACAGCAAACACAAAATGATCTATTTACATGTACATGACAACTTCTATGGTAGAGCAACCATCTGCAATGTACGCATTATTTATGACTTGAATAGTTAAACCTACGATGCAGAGGTTTGGAGAAAAATGGACAAATCAATGTCGAACAAACGCTTACAATGATTGACAGCCACTCTTTGGGAGGGAGGAAGGAGGAGGACATGGTTCAGGGAACACATTGGGCGGAGGGTTGAAGGAAAAATGACTGGCACTGTCATTGATAATTTACACAAGTCATAAGCTCTCTTAACTTCACAGCAACGCAAACCAAAAATTTGGACAACAAGTATGAGCCCCAATTTGCTGTAAGTAAAAAAAAAAACAAGTAAAAACAAAACGTAACAAAACAAAAACGGCTTGATTATTTACAGTTCATACATACTGTTTTAGTTATTTTTGCTGGGTACACTACCGCACTTTCTGAGGTTTCTTGAAAGAAATAACCTTTTTGGTTCCCTCTTGAAACATTCTCCCCTCAAGAATCAGCCTCCCCCCTAAAAAAGATTACCTGCTTAATCTACAATTACATTTCTATATTTTACATCAATCTTGATTTGTCACAATGAGCACACCATATGGTTGGCATTCCGATGAGAATTCAAACAAAGTTGAAAGAACACCAGAGTAGGCTAACGATAGAGACTCCATCCTCAATCCTTTCTCTAGTCCTTCGATTCACACAGAGGTTTCATGGAGAATTTTGTGGGACTGAAGAAAAGCCAAGCTATTCATACATGGGAATGTGTGCCCTTTGCAGTTATAATACAAAGAATGTAACATTGGTTTCTGTTGCAGTGAATTCGTAGAAAAACCACAACAAGGATTCTGAAAATGAGAAAGCTGCCCGGTTTCAGATTCTGTGAGGATGTAACTTTCCCCAAATTCATTCTACTTGTCCAATCATGCTTTGCTGCGGCATTCAATGCAGATCTTTTTCAAAGCAGTCTTTATTTGTGTGTGAACTTGAGTTATTCACGCAGTGTTCCAAGACATTTCAAACAATTTGAACAATCAAGAGACTAGAAGCAAAAAACCACCTTGAAATTGTATGACTCTTGGAAAACAACGTTTGGGGCAAGCTGTAGATTACAAGACTGAATCCTTTTTTCCCTGTGGCTTTTCTGGCCAGATGTTTTTCTCAATTGGCCTTGAGGAGCAAAACTGGCAGATCGAGCCATGTAAGAAAAAGTGGCTTTCTGTTACAATCCAGGATCCTGTCAACAAACAAAGGGGGATTTCTCAACAAATTCAGGATCTAAAAAGAAATAAATAAATTACTACTGTCTCAAAAAAAGTATCTAGCATTTCAACCGCACCAAATTTCAGGACTGATTTTTCCAATGATGAAACATTCAAGGAAAACCGAAACGCTCCTGTTGCTAGGTAAAAGCAATTAGCGAGCGTGGGCTGGAATTAAAAATAAACACAATGTCAGGGGAAAGGAAATATGAAAAGAAAAGCGATTGCTTTTAACGCGGTCTTGGAGAGGCAGAGGCTATCATATATTAAGCAGCATTTGGGTTTGACGTCGTTAGATCCAATTTGGTAACCGTACTGGAGGCAGACACCTTGAGGGGAATCAGCATGTCAGAGGGCCAGGGTGTTCCGGTTGGACCTGGATGGCGATCAGTGATCCAACATTGGTTCAGAACCCATCAGAACCCATCAAGTGGATGGAGCGAAGTGTTAGGATCACTGATCAAGATTCCAGATCAATATGAAACAAACAGGGCCCAAGTCTCTGTTGAAATCACCGATGAGGAATGTCAAGCCACAAAAAGAAATACTTTTAAAGGAAAACACAAGAGGATGAGAAACTCAAGTCGACAAAAAAGTTTAAGATTTCAAGGAAAAATGTTACCATACCCACAGTACGTTTTCCTCAAATTTAATCCACCGAAATCTTCCACAGAACAGGAAGCCAATGGATTACTTTCCACACTTACAAGAGGCGTCAAGCCCTACAAAGAGTAAAACCTGGGTGAGTGCCACCTTCCAGGCCCCCACAAAATCCTCCAAAAACTAAATAGATTGGAAATACAACTCTTAAATGGGTAATAAATAAGTTTTGAACTTCTCTCAGTAGCAAATTATGCCAAGTAAAATTGTCACAGTGCTTGCTGTCTGTGCCGCAACAGAAAAAAACTGTAAATACATTCACCTTTAAGGTACACAAGAGAAAAAAAATCAACAATAGTTCACCATCACCACAAGGATGGGCTTTACATCTCAATTCTTCCAAGGACTGATTTTAAAATAAATTCAGTCCCAAGGGCAAAAAAGGTTTAACTGACAATTAAAAGTGAACAAACAATTCATGGCATTTGCATAAAAATGCCGGCGCTAAAGCAAGTCGACTTTTTGTTTTGACAAACAGCTGTTCGCATTTTCCCCTCCGGAACAGAAACTCGCTGACATTTGCGGAAAACATGAGGAAAATAATGGAACCCTTTTAATCTCGTTTGCAGATAAAAATGCCGATATCACTTCCAATACAATTCTTCTGGCAATAACAGCTTGATACTCATTAATCATGTGAGTATTCATGTGCAAGGTTCAGAAAAATGGAGCGCATGTAAAACGAGGGCCACAGGAGAACAGCAGAGTAATGGTCGTTTATAATCAGACTAAAACCCGAGTGAAATAACCCCCCCCCCAAAAAAAACTACTGTGGTTTGAAAACAGGGTAGTCTGATCATGGTGTTGAATGGAAAGGATGTCTCCCAGTATTACAGGTGCATGTGCACGTATGCGGTCCAGAAATGGGGAGATGTTAAGGTTCCATTTTGTCATGTCGGCAGAGGTTGGCAGCAGTATTGTCGGCCATAAAAAATAAGCCGACCAGATGGTTATCTGACACACAGTTCTGTCAATCACCCTCTGTCTAAATTTCCAATGGTGCTGCTTTTTTTTTTTTTTTTTGTTGAAGTCAAGAATTTTAATGAAAAGCCTGAACTTGGTGATGCTGAAATGTTTCACATTTTGGACGTTTTCTCTGACCACAAAAAGAAAAAAAATTGCTTTGAAGTTCTTTCAAAATTCCGGCAGAGATCAGTGCCACCGCATGGTCAAATATTATTCAGCATTTTTACCAGAAAAACACTGACTTACCAAACTTTTTGAAATATAAGTGCAAAAAAATCCAACAAAATACTACAAAACATTGGCAAACAGGGATAAACTGTGAGCACAATGTGCCAATTCTGAACAAAATCACTCAGAAGTCACTACCTCAACATTGGGAGGAAAAAAGAACTAGAGATGGACTTGTGTGGTCAACTCACAAGAGCCAGGACAGACAGGGACAGGTACTGCTAAAGGAGGCAAAGCTAGACAGAATGCACCTGGGTGATTTGACCATTTTTCCCCAGAATGTGTACAACCAGAATCAGTTTCAGGAGAGAGAAAAGAGGACAGCAATGGATTTTGGGTATAGGAAAAACATCTTAACGGAAGTGTCTTTGAGTGTTTAAAATGGTTTGTAACTATAGACTGTTAGTTACAGCCGGAAAACAGCATGTGCGCCTTGGGGAGGCCAATGGCTAACAGCTGCAACCATGTTCCTCTTACTCTAAAGCCATGTTTCCATTGGACTTTTCTTCTGCAGCTACGCGGAAACTGATCACGACATTCCTCTGTGTCACTCTACCATTGCCACATGGACTTTTTTACTATAATGGAACGTTTACCTGTATTTGCTGTGTAAGACTAGCTGAAAACATTGCCAGCGCTGTACAAATAATAACAAAATTGACAAAATCTGACCAAAAAAATTACAAAATCAGAAAAATTTGGCAAAATCTGCCAACTTCTAAGTGGCAGTTGAAGAAGATGTACCCGTTCACAAAGTGTGTATGGGTGATTCCAGAAATTAGGGGTCCATTTTTTGTGTGTCCCTGTCACATCTGAAAAAACGATTTTGCGAGTTCAGAACACATTTTTCTAATTTCCAAGAGTAATGAATTAATGCAAATTACCTGCCAAACAAATAGTGATAGTTTGAAATCAATTTCTGGTGATATTTCCTTGTCAAATAACAAAGGTCAGATGTACATGTAACAGGGACACAAAAATGCCACAGTTTTGGACCCCTAACTTCTGGAATTACCCATGCAGCTTCATCCAGGTGCGGTTCACTGTGTGTGCAGCATGCTGCTACAGGAGATCGGGAACCATACAACCATTTTCGTATGCCTGCTGTCAATCTCTGTGTAGCGGTAGTCTTGTTCATAGGTTTGGCGTGTCGTGGTCAATGTACATTGTAGAAGAACTGGACTTACTGTGGCTGCACGGAAATCTTCCGTGACCCTTTTTGGCCTGTTAGTTTTACATCACAGATGCGGTACATTAAAGTTGACACGGACGTTACTTTACTGTGTGTTCCCATTGGATTTAATTTTGTAATTCTACAGGAAAGTTTCCGAAAGTAAACCAAAAAAGTCCAATGGGAATACGGCTTTTTAGCTACAGCCAGATGATACAGAACATTGCTGTAGTTAATATGCATGCTTGTACTCACACACTCACTGCTTACTAATCAACATTGCAGCTGTGAGGTGATTTACCCCAACGTACAAAAGAGAAAGGGGATGAACAGAACAGGAGATGTCACAGAAAACTGACTATGCCCTTCTGTGTTAACAATCTTTTCGGTATTACAATCCAGATGTATTAAAGTTCATCCTCGATGGACTGCCATAATATACATAAGCTTGGATAACCAGATTGAAAATTTATTCTAGTGGATCATTTTGAATGTATTTTGCTCTACCATGACCAAATCATCCAGATTACACCCATCAATCATGCCCACGTAGATGGTCTCTGAACAAAGGAGAAAGTCCAGCTTAACAAGTTATCCTGGTCTACAAGTCTGAGTGTCTTCTTTTTGGCCGGCCAGTCTACCGTGACCGCATCATCCAGCATAACACCAGCAATCTTTCCCACATGAAAACCACATGAGCTTGTGTGTGTGCTGGCATGCATCTTTCTTTCTCTGAGCATGGATAAAAGACATTGTCAGGACCCTGGCCCGATCACTACTTGGTTGACGGAGGTGTCATGCCACTGAAGCCGGAGGTTAACCTTTCAGTGATCCTACCATAGTGGTACAATGGACTTTTCTGCTTGAAAGCCCATGTGAGCCCCTCGTGAATGCCTTGAAAGCCACAGGCTAACCCCTGAATATCCTGATGGGGTAGAAGGGTACATGAATGCACACTACAAGGTTATTTTGACTATATATAACAGGCTTTGCCCTTACCCAACGTACGTGTATATTAATAAGCACTGCATGCTCAGTGCTTGTCCTAGAGCTTGTGAAAAAACCTCATAAGCTTACTCGGGTGGGACTCGAACCCACGACCTCCTGCTTACTAGTGCAGATGTCAAATACATCTTGAAAGTTATTTTGCTTGCCACCAACCCAGGGTACATGTACACTGGAGTGACCTGTTCAAATGTTTTGTATACATTCTGTAGACAAATGGCAAACATTGTTGGTGGCAAAATGATGCCAACAGAAATAAGCACTGTTCACATGAAGTGTAACTAAGTGAGGTGTAAAAAAAGGGGGGGGGGGCCAATTTCATCTCACAGAGCTACTGAGCACAGCTATGTGCTTAGCGAAAGAAAAGAATTCCTCAGTAAGAACAGGTTACTGGCCAGAATGTGCTTGCTTGTGACAGGTGCCCTGCCAACTTTTGCTTCGCAGGTAAGCTAAGCAGTCTGCGAACTTGGGCCCTGACCATTTCTTGATGCACGGCTAAGAGCCCTCTGTCTGTCTTGCAATATTAGGTAAAAGACACCTGTTACACTCTAGAGGTTCAGGTTGCTGGCATACACGCTTGTCCAAAGTTGCCCCTAATTAACTTATAACACACCTGTAACAGCATGCAGACGGATGCCAAATTGCAAGAAATGCGCAAAATTGTCTATGCTATTCCATGCCAGGCCCGTGTGAACACGCATAGGCATGAGGTCTGTTGCTACAGGACAGCTCACACACATAGCTAGATGAAAAAAAATTACGTAAAAAACATGAAAACCATAAGGGTTTTCTGCTTTCAAAAAGTAAAGCTCCGCAAAACTGGGCCCCAGTCGTATGACATTCCATGAGTAACCTGCTCTTGTTGTTAAAATGAAACCTTGAATTTTTTGGGCTCTACAAATTGTTTTGAATCCTCAAATGGTGAAACAGGCATGACCAGCAGTTGTTGAAAACATTCATTGGTATCAATCTGGGGGGGGGCATTGAAAAGCATGTACCGCTGACACAAGCTAACAGTTCCGACCTGCGGTTTCTCGTAAGCGATGCACGGTAACTCCATTCCACTGATCACTGGTACCAGGATTTAACCTCCTCAAAATGATTAAACAGATGTTGATTTGCATATATATATGCAGCTATACCCAATTATGGTCAGCCACTGTCAAAATGGTTTGACCATGACTTCCACCAAACTACATGGAGGGGGAAAACCCTGCCGACTGTGAATCCTAATACCTTGGGAAATATTGGAGATTGTCAGAGTCACATGAAACTGATTGAATCGTATCGACATATTTTTTTGCAGACGGGTATTTGGAAACTGAACGCCAACAGATTGTAATGGGCATAGCACGTTGCAAGAGCTGGAAATGTGGAAATCTTTAGAGATGTAAAAAAGCGAGACAAAAATTCTCGGAGCAGTGTGTTTCTCTTTTATAATGCCAGATGTGAGATGTCTTATTCACGGATATCTGGTGATACGAGGAAAAACTGGAGATCCGCTTTAGTCGACATCTCAAGCTACCGCATGGTATGGGTATTTTTCTCATATTTCACACACGATTTCTTTTATAGGAGACTTGAACAAAAGCAACTTATTACAAAATGGATTAATAAAACAATTCCTCACTACATCTCCATATGACACATCCTTTTGTACACAACGTACCAGCAGAAATTTACAATACTTCCGCTTATTGCTTTCATCATTTGCATTAATTATATTCCTATGCCGACCAAGAACAAGTGTCAGTGTCAAACTAAGGTGGCCACAAGAGGGCAGCATTTCAACCAAATGGCTCCGTACAAGAAATTAAACAAAATTAATAAATAGAAACCAATAAAATGGCAAGGAAAACTCATCGGCTGACATGGCTTTCGACCATATCAAACCAACTGCTTAGCAAATCATGTAATTTTATAATGTAAGCAACACAGTGGGAACAAGTCATAGGCCATTTGTATGTGACACGTGGCTGGTAACTCAATTTTGCTGATCAGATATTTTCTGCTCTTAGCAAATTTCAATGTTCAGCACATTTTTGAGCTGTAAAAATAATACATATAAACACCTGGACTTACCTATGACATCAATGGGCCGAGCCAAGTGACCTCAGTAGTTGATCATTTTCTTGATTGCCTCCAGACACCTCCACTTATCCGGGAGGTAGAAGGGTTCAAAGATGTGAGGGAAAGGGGTATCATAGCCGCAGACTCGCTGGATTGGAGCTTCCAAATGCAGAAAGCACTCCGCCTACAGAAGAAGAGAGAACCTTTTCAATATTCATGTCTTCTGTAGAGGAATAACATGCCTCGAGCAGAAGCAAAATGTTGTCTTTTTTGTCTTCGGCACTTGTTTAATCAAAGACACTTGCATTCGCTTGTTCGCCTACTGTTTGCCCAAGTTTTGAGAAGAAACTTACATTGTTTTCACAAGTGCCTACTACGGTGATGAAAACACATGCACAATAATGCGCATTGCTGCCCTTTTTTTTCCTGATAAGCTACACCGTTCTTGTTTACTTCTCTCAAAGTACCAAAACAGACCTCCAAGTGTTTCCCTGAGCATTTGATACTCAAATTGACATTTAATTTGATTACAGATTACTGTAATTCAATCGCAACTTAATCAGCCAGTGCCGCTTTCAGAGATACACAGGGGTCATCAAACTATCTTTGGGAAAGAAATAAAGTGTGTCTCGTGACTACATACAGTTCCCATTAAAAGTGTTTTGCACGGGTAATCCACATCAAACATATGCACTAGCCAGGGCAAAACACAACACAAATATACATCATCAAAGGGTCAAAAACACAGGTGGCTTGCCGGCTCTCTGAAGTCTGCTAAGAAGTCTTTGTCAGGCGATTTATATGGAATTGGATCAGTTAGAGGTGAAAATGTCAGGATCAAAAGTGTAAAGACTGTAACAATGTAACTAGGCAGGATAGGATGAGGTCTTTTTCCTGGACAAACATTTGAAGCTTTTAAAGAATAAACCAACACTAATAACTATTATATTTGTGAAAAGCACTCGCGCTTGTAACAAAACTGGAATAGTTATCAAAAGTATGCACAGTTGTGGAAACGTAAAACAAAACACAAAAAACTAATGTAACAAATGCTCATAAAAATGTACTGTACACTCATCAAAAACAACCTGCATAAAGTGCAAAGTACTTCTTGTCAGAGCTTAAGGGAAAGAACTTTCCCCGCTGGTTCTGTTTTTTAACTGGTGTCATTCTGCAAAACCCATAAACGTTGGGCAATTGTTCCCCATTCAGCTCAACTGAGCACCAACAAAACTGGTTGCAAAAGTCCATTCTGCCCTCCAGGAGTATAAGATAAAAACTGAGTTTGCATTAGGTTTAACAACTACGGCTTCAGAACGGTTCTGGGGTGTGATGTCTTACCACACGGCGGTGTTTGGAGGGCTTGAGGCCTGGGGTCTTGGCTCACCTGAACTGTGGCAGTGACTTCTCCGGCGAACCCACCAGTAATGGGGGCCTCGTGGGCCACTAGCAACCTGCCCGTCTTCTTCACTGACTACAATGGAAATAAATGATAAGTCTACACTAATAATATGAAAACAATTCTGCTATGATTGCAATCACTGTTGAATGAAAACAAAGGACAAAATAAATATCGTTGGATTTTGTTTACAGGCTGGTGACAAAATCAAACCTACACAATCAAACCTAGACTTGCCACAAATTATGTCACGTGACTTGGGAATTAACATTGCAGTGTTCAGGGCCCTTTTTTCAAGGAACCTTCCAATATCTGCTCCACTCCAACAGTGCGTACTAATCTCATGGCATTTTCTTCTTCTTTGAACAACATTGGAACGACAAACTCAATGTGGGACTTTTGCCCCGAGAATTTGCAATCATGTGTCCACCAAATATAGGTTAATCAGATTTTGGCTGGGGAGGAGGTTAGGAGTTACAAAGCTTTTTCCTCCTAGACTGTTTCATTTCTGTGCTGCGTGATAGTTAATTGAAAAAAGGTCCAATCAGTCTAGAGTGGCAAATATTTGCACAACGCTCCTCTTGTTGGCTGTTCAATCATCTTTGTCGACCCCCCCCCCCAAAGTGCCGTCAACTAAATGCACTAGAATGCTTATGTATTCAACTCGGAGGCTTGAGGCCGCGCTAAAGGCAATGGTGCAGGGAACAAAATTAAGATCAAAAGTGCTACTGATACAACAATTTTGGGTTTTACTTTGACAAAGACTCTCAAAGACTCTACAGCAAGCTCCAATTGATCTTTCAATCAAGGATTCATGAAATCTTTCTCTGGCACATTTCCTGCAAAATATCTCAAACAACACAACAAAGATCCTAAGCAGCATTACAATCCAGTTTCGAGCTGATTAAGACCGTCGATTCCACAGGCATCAATTGGTGATTAACATCAATTGGGAAAGCAGGCTCGATTCAGTGGATCTCCTCCCCTGCTGTTAATTCAATAAAAACAGGGGGCCTCAGTCCACCAAGTCCTCCCCAATTCAATTAGATCCACTCCAAATGCGATTAAAACAGACCAAAATAGCAGTTAATAATGCCGTCAGGCATGCCTCCACATTCTTCGTCCAACGCGCGGTTGTGGGTTTTCACTGAGGGAGGAGCCTGGAATAAAATTAAGGCATATCAAAGGGGAGGCGAGGGATGTTTGGTCAAAACATGAACACATGATCAAAGATATTGTCGTAGCAGAATGTTACTGCAAATTATGAGCTCTTGAGTTGTACATTACTCACATAGATGGTTTTCAAAATGACGACTTACTTCTACACTGAATGAAAAAAAAAAAAATACAGGCAAGTGCATGGTTGAAACATCAACTTATATTGTCAAGTGTAGCACAGCAGGACAGAGAATTTTTCATAAACTAAAAAGATTTCGTTTGGAAACTAGTCAAAAAAGATGACTAATTTTTACACTCAAAAAAGTTGACATTTGAAGTACACGTATTAATACACTTTGGAATGAAATGGGATCTAGGGAACAGAACTGAGGATTAGCCATGCACATGTAAATGGTTTTCAAATGAGAAAATATTTTGCATATTTTTGTCATGTTTTCATGAACATCGCCTACACAGTTAACACACATTTTTCATATCTGAAAAAGGATTTGTAAGATAAGGCTGATGTAATTACTGTGAGACTTGGTGCGGCATGTTTGCTTTTCGGCAGCGGTGTTTAATTCAAAGTCCCACGACACATTCTGCAGCTGACACAAGTCAGTCTGGCTTAATTTGGTTGGACTTAAAGGTGCTGAGTGTCACCAATCACTGTGCTTGATGCGAGTCCTCTGCATCAAACATGCAATGTTAACGCACTCGTTCTCAGGAGTAATTTTCCTAGGCCTTCCCCCAAAGACACTGGCCGCTCTTAAGCTGTGTCCACAAACTGGGCTGCGCCTGGCAGTAACATGACATGTCTATGGGAAGATGATGCAGCCAACGGCTTCCATTGCTACATGTGTCATTCACAGCCACAGCCGATAATCACAGTCCCTCTGTCAGATGGTCAGGCTAGTCCATGAATGATGGGAGACTTGTCAAAATTATCATCAAACGGGGGCGCTACATACTTCTGACAGCACTCTTCAGACAGAGTCTGGCTAACTGGACAACAGTGTGTACTCACTTTTGACTTGTCTCTGTTGGACGTATATACCGCCCTCATTTGACTTTTTTCGGCCAAACTACTACTAAAGTCTTTTTAAAAAATCATTCCGTGCTGTTTGTCATTCCTTCCGACTGGGTGCCATACTCAAACAGTCACCGCTGTATGGTTCAATTTCTTCTCTCCGTCCAAACTTTCGACCTTAATCCTTCAAAGCTTCCAAAATTCAACACGGCCACACCCACCTTGCAGACAGTCTCCTCATCCCACGGAACGATGGTCCTCAGGTCGATGACCTCACAGGACACGCCCAACTTCTCCTGGGCCAACTGGGCCACCTCCAGCATGACATGGATCTGAGTGCCCCAGGCGAGCAGGGTGACGTCGCTACCTGAAGGGAAGGGAAAACCTCACGGTCACCAACGGCAGTAGATTCAAATACTGTCCCCAAGAGGGATATTCAAATCAGGCTTGATACACGTGCCCTTGGTGGTCAAAATGCTAACCTCCACCATTAATCGCCATTTCAACATCTTTTTTTCAGCTAGGTAACCACAATCTGGTGCAGATTGTGAAAACTCACCTTCGACTAATATTTCTGCCTCTTCAAGTGGTATCATATAATCTCCGACCGGAACTTGCTCCACTGCAAGGAAACAATGACGCAATAAAAGTCAGGTTTCCAGACCAATATTTCAGGTAACTGATCAAAATGGATTCTCCAGAATGCAGCCGCCGGGGGGGGGGGAGAAGCAATGAAGAAACACATTGACATCTCTACCATTCATGTTCTAACTTGGTGCCTATGTTTTATGATAACTGAGGGGGGCCATATAACTGGTCAACCTGCTTACCGCATCTCACATCTTACATAAAAATAAATGTAGAGCAACAGTGCCACTAACTGCGTGGCTGACTGCCAAACAGCACCCTCTACAGTTCCTGCTCCAAAGCCAATACAGATCCAGTCACTACTAGTGAAAACAACACAAACAGTCCCATTCTGTCTCACCTGCCGCACGGTAAAGGACCTTGGGTTCAAAGAAGATGCAGGGATTCTTGTCTCTAATGCATGATAGCAGAAGACCCTTAGCCTGTATGGGACTCCTTGGTATGACCACCTGTAAAAAAACAATCCAACCCAGTACAATTTAAAATACAAGTAGATGAAGATACTTACTGCGTAACAAAATGCTTGAGTAGAGAAAATCTGATCCCCAGTGACGTAGCACTAACCTTTATACCAGGTATGTGGGAAAAAAAGGCCTCGGGGGATTGGGAGTGGTACAAGGCACCGTGGCCAACAGCTCCCCAAGGGGCTCGTACCGTCAGGCCTCCAACATCAAAGATATTGCCACATCGATATCGGAACTTGGCAGCCTCGTTAATGATCTATGAGGAAAAAAAAATCACAAATCTGGTGCCAGTTGCACTTTCTCAACCCAAATGTGAAGGGGGCAGCTAGGCCAAGGCTAGACCTCATCAGCTCCGGGTGAATATCTGGTAATAAGTTTTGGAGACAACAAAGTTCTGTTTTGTGGCAGAAATTTCCTGTTTCTACCACCTTAACTTTTACTTTTAACTTTTTTTTACTCCGAACTGAGCATCTTAACATGCTAAGGATTATCAATCAAATGTAATACAATTCCCCAACTAAAAGAAAATCCAAGGAAAAGTCAAACACAAGCAAGATTTGAACATCAAGTCCGAGACTGGGAACCTGCATAACACACATACACAAAAAACCTTTGGATGATATTCACTGGAGGCGAGGAACTGGCTACTGATGACAGGGCATACCTGATCAAAAGCTGGAAAGATGTAATCAGCAAACTGGATCTCGGCGATAGCGGTGGCTCCCACTGACGCCATGCCGATACCAAAGCCCACGATGCCTTGCTCGCACAACGGAGTGTTGAACACGCGGTCCTTGCCTGGGAAGAGGCGTCTAAACTCAATCAATTATTGCAAAACAAATGTGACACCCAACCAGGGGTCACAAGCCCGCTGCAAGCTTGCTTGCTCAAATGGCTTCTTCAAAATCATGAATGACGAGCTCTGAAAAGTTCTACATGTACTTCTGTTTGGTCAGGCCAGGCTGGCTACAAAGTGCATTCTCAGACTTGACAGCAGTTCTGTTTCTCATGACTTTACATAGCATTGCATGCCGTCCTCAGCTGAGATTTGAACCCCATAACATGCACACAAATGTGTTGACAAATCCACCACTTGACTTTTTTTTATGGGTTCTTGTTTCTTCTCGCCGAGTTATTTCAGCCGCAACACTAGGGCTGTGCCGAATATCCAAATAATATTTTTCAAATTTAATATTTAAATGCAAAATTCATGAAAAGGAAGAGAGAATTTTCTTTTGTTTTAAATGAGAAAAATTGCACTGTGGAGGCTTGTTTAAAGCAGATTCAAATGAAAAGCGACAATTACAACTATTCAAGAGTACATTATTCATTAAAAATTTGAAAGGAATAGAAATTTTTAACAGGGCACGAAGTACTGTTCATCTATTAAATCTTGCTAAATCGTGGCTGGAGATACTCCTAAACGTGAGAACCTATTATAGTGATTGTAATGTACAACTGTGTACATTATTGCAACTGATTTTGTATATGGTTTGTTTATCAACAATCTGCCGGTTAATACAACTGAATATTTGGATGTTTTATCCAGTTGAAGGTCAAATATTTGAACAGTGAATTATTCATATAAGCCTTTTGCAAGTTACATTTGAACAAAATCTGGTACACCCAGTTATCTGATTGCACATAAACATAACAATTTGAATTCCCCAGACTAAAGACACTGTTGCTATACCTCGTGATTCAGGGCAAGCTTTTGCATAGCAACCACCATCTCTGGAATGGACTGGTTCCTTTGTGCCTTTATTATCCATTGAAAACAGTGTAGAGACGTAAGAAGACTCTTATATAACAAAACAAAAACTTGCCCCGAATCACGAGGTATAGCAACAGTGTTTTTAGTATGGAGAATTCAAATTGTTATGTTCATGTCAATTTAAAGAACTCAGTGTATCAAATTTTATTGAAATTTAACTGGCAAAAGGCTTCTTGACTCAGCCCTATGTAACACAGAGTTCCTCATGTTCACTTACCATACTTATCGGCTAGGCCCACTGTGCACCTAAACACTCCTCCAAAAGCAACATCCTCTCCAAAGATGACTACAAAATAAAGATGAGGGATGAGATTGGAAGAAATTGAGAAATCTACGAAATGATCACCACAGGGCCCCTCAGAAGGGTGAAGGCTACGAATAAAATAGGCACTCCTTAAAATACTCATTTCTTGTGGTCTATATCAACTGTTTTACGCAAAAACACAGAAATGGTAAACTTAGATTTTTCCCGATTTTAAAAGAGACTGTTTGAAAAATCCAGGTAACGAATCCTGGAGATCAGGAAAAATTTGGAAAAATCTCAGCTCTGGAAAATATGATGACTACTTAAATATCTACTCTCCATGTTGGCAACTGTGGTTGCAGACACTACTGTGTTTCTGACATTCAGTAACAGATACATGTAAATGGGTTTGGCCTGTCATTGACGACAAATACATGGCAACGACATAGACATTTGGCCCACTGCAGTTACAATCAATGAAAGCAAGTTTACAAAGCACAAACTATCGACACGCATTTCAGCTCGCCAATGATCTTTTTCAGAAGGTGCAACGGAGCTCTGGAAATTTTTTTGTTGAGGTGTTAGCTTCTTCCACTAACGAATGCCAGTCTGGACTTTTTTCTCCCAGTTTCAAACGGGCCTAGAACTATATTTTGGTTTTGAAATTTTGTACTTTGCATGTGCGTGTGTGTGTTGGAGGGGAATTATTTGGAAATTTGGATTTCAGTCTTAACACTAACCTGCTGTTTCATCAGTGCTCAGGGCAATATCCATGGCATCAGTTAACGACTGAAACAAGTTCATCTTGGTTGTTTCCCCTGAGGCCAAAAAGATTGTCAAATGAACGTGATGAACAGTCACGGAAAAAATCAAAGTCATGGGCCTACTCCTACTGCCCTGTTATAAGTTAGGCTATGGATAGTCTGAGCAAAATTAATTAATTGGATGGAAATCCTATGGAAGGTAATTGGACTCTACTAATCGCCCACCACGTACAAATGTTTAAAAATTTGTAGAATCCAATCCCAAGACAGGCCAAGTTATTCATGTTACTCAGACAAGGATAGGGACATGAATAAATGAGCGAGGGCACTGTTTATTTGGAAACTCATTTTCTTAAATAGGAAATTGTGATTGAAATTCTTTTTTTGGCATGCTGAAGTTCTTCTATTTGATTTCCAATTGCAAAATGTTTGAAATTTGAAGTAAAGTCATTATTTGATTCATTGAAATAAGGCACAAATAAGATTTTACAAAGATTTTACAAAAACATAAATTTTGAGCTCAATTTCAGTTAAATTCGAGACTCATTTTTGTGTACAAAATAATCAGTTTGCTCTGCATTACACGTGTACATAAAACATCTCAAAACATCCCCACTTCAAATCGATTTTTCGTTGCTTTGCAGAGTCCAAATTTATATCAAAACATTTCTTAAGACATCCTCTTCAAGATAACATTCACAATAAAACAGAAAAAAATAATTACAAATTTTATTAGCCTCCCTATTGCTGGCCAACATCATTACAGCATGTAGGTCTGTAAAAAATGCAAACTGGTATGCTTCTTCAATGTCTTCATCTGTCATCTATCACAACCACTTTTCCTACCTCCATGCTACAAATAACAATAAATTTGACCATGCTAAATAGTTTTCTACATGTACATGCATTGATAGGCTATGCCCTGTGTGTAAAACGCCAACGACAATGTGTTCATGATGTTTGAACTTCAGCCTCGGTTTGACCATGGAGGTCCTTTCTCCATGGAAAACCATGGTTGACATGTACCCCAAAACCGCGTCTTACCAAGAGTTTCGGGGGGCAAATCTGGAACAAATGTCCAAGCTGAGGCATTTCTGCACAATAATTGCACTGCATTTTGCTGAGGCAGACGTCGAAGGCTTGAACCTTTTTTCCATGTTTTTCGGCAGATACTGAACAGCCTTCTTCCCAAGGTCGCCATTTTCGGAAAACTACGTGTAATTACACTGTACACTATCTACTATGTACAGGTACATTGTACAAGGCCGGGCCTGCGTGTTTTTCGATTTGAAGCGCCCTCTTGTGAGTCAGAAAATGAAAGGCCACCTTGGCTTGCTCAGTTCCGGGGTGGAGTATTGAAATATTGGCGGGCTCAGGTCATGCTGGAGGGGGGGGGTCGATGGAACTCCACCAAAAATCAGTAAACAGAACATGCTGTCAATGTTTGGTACAAGTACCTGCAATCTTGAAAATCTTCAATTTCTATTTTCATACAGGCAAAATTTCAAAGTCTGAGCTAATCACAAGTTGAAAAATGTTCCAATTTTTCCATTTTCACTTCTTTTTGTTTATTTCTAAAATGAAATTTCTAATTGAAACATTGCAACAAGACCAAAACAGTCTCATTTGTTTTAAAGATTATTTACTCCTCCTTCAAATTCTTGAGTGTTAAATTCTTACATAAGGAGGTAATTTTCTGAATGTTACTAAAAATACAAATCTTACAATGACAGTACTTTTCACAACTTTACACTTGAGTGTCAATATCTATCTGCTCCAATTAATATTTCTGTTTATAGTCATGACTATTTCTTCTGAGAATGTATTATGGTTAAATAAACATATTACTCTATAAATAATATTAACATTAATATTAAAATTAAATCAAGTCACTCACTCTGTAATATTGTAAACTTTTTGTTGAAAAATACACACAGGGCTAAAATCTTGATCAATTTAATGCCATTAACCCCAACATCACTGTGCAAGAGATTTTCGTTTTAAATTAACCAGGATTGAGCACTCTGTAATGCCATTCTAGGCACACTTGTTGGAATGAAATTGCTACAGTAAGTCAAATTTAAGGGAATGGTTCCAAAACCACCTATTCAGCCTTGAACTCATAAAAATCTGGTTATAGGTGATGGAATTACACAAAGTGGCAAGAAAGGGTTTACAATTTTTGAGCAGTTAGCATCGCAGTAATTGGTTGGTAGCTGAGTTAGAACAACCCTAAAAATTAGTTGATACAGTTTAAAAACTTCGCCTGATACACATAACACCAGACAAACTCAGGATAATCCTGGTCATGGAGTAGGTTAAAAACTCTCCCAATGTGCTATCTTATCAGACAAATCGTACTGGATTGTTTAATTGCATCAATTCCCAAAATATTACAGATCAAATCCGGAGATAATATTAATCTAAAATTTCCATTTAAAGCTTCTACTCAAGCTACATATACAAATATAAACAAAAAAATGATGAAAAGTAGTAGTATTGTGAAATCACCTACAATTAGCCAATCATCAAGTCATTTAACACAATTAAAATTTCTACAACAGACAAGCTAGAATTCTGTGTCAACATGGTTAATAAACAGATATGGCCCACATCACCGCCAAGATTAAGCACCAAAGGCCGATGCCGATGGACATGCCCTGGTTACAGACTTCTGGGTCAGGAACCCCAGTGAAGCATGGCACATCTACCCCATCCAAGCACTTTCCATCAGGGTAGCCCTCCTTGAGTCCTGCATCGATGCCGCGATGGACAGCCTCGAAGGTCTCCTCAGAGGGGTCCTCGAGAGCGCCAGGCTGCACATTCACATCATAGACGGAGAAATTGGTTCCAAGACCTTTGCCGAGAAAAAGAATGTACCTCTTCCCCTTGACGAGGTCACTGGAAACACAGGGAGCGTCTTCAGAGACAGTGATGTTCTCAAACACCGTGGTGTTACTTTGCATGGAGTCTTCTGGTTGCGGGTTACCCCTCAGCCAGCACAGAGGTTTAACCACAACCCAATAGTGCTGGTCTATTTGCAAATTAGAGCCGGGCATGGGCATGTGATCGCTTGCTACTGTGCCGTACACCACCCACTTGGGTTTCCTAGCTCTGTTTTCGATCGACTCTGATTTCCAGTCGTCACTTACACTGCAGGCATAAGTGATACTGACCACTGCCAGAAAGATGCAGAGGACTTCAAAGAAATGCATCATAGTTGGATTCTGTCAACAAAAAGATACACGCAATGGTTTTGTACTCCTGGTTTAACATTCTTCCATAACATTTTCACATGTTAAATTTAAACAACGATATATCCGCTGTGCCAAAGCTTTACACAAAAATCAGAAACAGTTTGTTACCAGTTGCCTGTAGCAAGTCTATGGTGTACTATCATTGTATCACATAGTTGTTCACTGTCACAGACCTACAGCAACTGTTCCTATTCTGCTATACAGTGCATTCCTTAAAATTGTACTGTGTACACTCAAGCATGAATTGGGTATAAGGTGCCCTAGAAAGGAGTGGGCAGTGTGATTCCTTCTGTTGTCTCTGCTCACTGCATCAACCTGTTTCATTAGGGCATGCTATGTGGTCTCAACTGGGGTGTGGCCCGAGTACACGTCGCCAATAGTGACTGGAAAACCGGCGCAGTACTGGTGGAATGACCAACACTCGGTGGTTGCCTGATTAAGGCCACACTACGACTCCCTCAAATTTGGGGTTGTATCTCCAAAGCAGTTCCAGTGTTGGGGTCTCCAGTTTTTAGTCTCTAGTTTAGCTTGTTCTAGTCTTGAGTTTTAAATCTTGGATACTTAATTTTACATTGACGTAAGGAGAGACTTGTCTCATTGTTTTGATCATGTGATTCTACCTCCATGTTTTGATGGAACTGTTGCTCGAGTTTTGACCTACACATGAATAAAGACGGTCTAATTTAATTTTATTCCTGCATGGTTTAACACGCTCTGGTTAACTTAAAAGTTGTTAAACATCATTCACTTCGTGAGTTAATGACTCTCTCCTGACTTCAATGACAACAAGCAAAGTGCTGAAATTTTCAGGGGACTGGATTTTTTTGTTCGTCTTACCCGTCTGGTGTTCTCAGTGCACGTGAACAGGTGATCTACTAGTACAACAGGTCTAATGAGACAGTTCACGAAACAAAATCTGACAGGCCGCCAAGCTCAGTATCCATAGGCATGTCAGAACATAACTTGAATCGACCATGGAGTTTCTACCTCCATGAATTTACACGGTGCCAGCCAATTCCGAACACGGATGAGTGCTGACTTGCCAAGGTGTGACTCAGTTGACGGTTAAGCGCGTATTCAATGGAAATGTGTTTACGAAAACATAACACAGATGCTCGGAACTTCGGGAGTCCATGGTCGACGGTCACACAATAGCGAGCCCGACCTGCTGGCCTTGGCTGTGGCCGCACTAGTTAAATGTTATGTTTCTCTGTTCTTTGCTCTGGCTGCGGCTCTTTCATTTCATGTACCACGGAGCTTGCACATATGCCATTTTCCCGAATTTTGAACCCGTTATTTAAATTATAGGGCCTACATCTTTGAGTCTGCAATTTGTGACAAGCTTATGAAAGGACAATTTTGACAGACCATGGAGGAAGGAACACAAAGACGTAACCCCTCCATGCACGCACATGAGAAAATAGTCTCCTTCCGCGGCCACCACCAGCGATCATCCCGTGGACATACCGCGGTGGTAGGCTACCTCCATGGACATACCTGCCAAATTACAAGGTGAAGCTAAATAAAAACTGATGTGATAAGTGTCAAGGCTGTATGGAAGAGGGCGGAGGACTGGTTAAAGGCCAAGATTACAAGATTAATGAAACTACGTTTTTGCCTGAGACAATACACACCAAAAATTTAAAGTCTTGTGTATGCATCTACATGTATTTACTTTTATTTAAAAGCACTACTGTTTGAAGTACTTAAAAGGTTCTTGTACACTGTTAACTTTCCATGGTACTTATCTGACACAAGATAGTATCCCCGGCACACATGTTTGATATGAATGTAAAATGCTGTGTAGTACTGATATTTCATTTCGTAAGGATGCTGGAATTTTGAGCTGAATACATCAAAGAATGAAAATTGCACTTTCCTCCCCAACTGTGGTGACCTCAGTTCAAATCCAAAAGTTCAGCTACGAACCGAGTCTTTGAGTACATTGAAAAAATGTGTTTCAGGAAAGGTTGTATTTTGCTTAATCTCAACATTCTACACTGTAAGTACATATAAAGTTGATCCAATAAACTATGACACAAAGGCAAAGTTAACAATACCATTGATGTTTTAACCTTTTAAACTTTGCATTCATACAAAAGAGTAACAACTCATAAAAGAGTTTTTTAATTTTTGAAAGTTTGAAGCTTAATTTGCATTTTTGGTTATTCCTCTAATTTGGGGTACCGTTTCTCTGCCTATATAGTGACGTACGTTGATGAAGCCCTGTTTATCTTACATTTTCCATACAATTATGTGCAAGAATCAAACTAGCTGGGCTGCCGGACCTTGGAGAAAACCCAGAAAGGACCTGTATGCCCTGTGTCCAGAGAGCTTCCTGCTATCACCCCCCCTCCATCGTTGACCACCTGTACAATCTTGAACCAATTAAAAACAGGCTATATTTACACAAACATGGGAAGGGTTTGACATTTTTGAAATGTTACCTTTGCAATCCTATGGTTTACTCGAGCCAGGACAATCCTCAAATTGAACTGAGTTTTAAAATTTTAGCAATACAAATATACAAGATAAACTCACGCTAAGAATCAGTTCTGAATTTTTCAATCTGTTTAATACAGACGTCAAACTTTGACATAGCCTATAAGCCCTTATCAAACATCAAAATGATTTCTACAAAATTCTGCAGTAACCAAATCAATAAACAGATATAGCCCACATCACCGTTAAGATTAAGCACCAAAGGCCAACGCCGATGGACACACCCCGGTTACAGACTTTTGGGTCAGGAACCCCAGTGAAGCATGGCACATCTACCCCATCCAAGCACTTTCCATCAGGGTAGCCTTTCTTGAGTCCTGTATCGATGCCGCGATGGACAGCCTCGAAGGTCTCCTTCGAAGGGTCCTCAAGGGCGCCAGACTGTACATTCACATCACTGACGGTGAAATTGGTTCCAACATTTTTGCTGAGAAAAAGGATGTACCTTTTCCCCCTGGTGAGGTTACTGAAAGTGCAGAGTGCTACCTCCTCAACGGTGATATTCTGAAACACCGTGGTGTTACTTTGCAAGGACTTTTCCAGCCCACCCCTCAGCCAGCACAGAGGTTGGACCACGACCCAGTAATGCTGATCTGTTATGTTACTGAAACCTGACACGGGCATGTGATTGCTTGCTACTGTGCCGTACACCACCCACTTGGGTTCCCTAGCTCTCTCTTCGATCGACTGTGATTTCCAGCCAATAGGTACACTGCAGGCGTAAGTGGTACCAACCACTGCCACAATGATGGCAAACACTTCAAAGAAATGCATCATAAGTTGGATTCTGTCAACAAAACAAAAGGAACATGTAGCAATAAAAGTCTGTGAGTTCTCAAAATAATATGTACCAATTCACTTTCAGAACACAGTTGTTGGAATGAATACGTCATTAGTTTTGTGGTTTAATTTAACCAACATCCTTCCGTCACATTTTTGTTTGTTAGATAAAAACAATGGCGGGAGCGCTATGCCGATTGAAATCATGGAGGTAGAAACACATGTTAAAATCAAACGAAACATGTCACTGCCCCTTCCATTTTTGAACGTAAATGAAAAATTCAAACTGAAAATCAGTGTACATTTTGTCAGAAATATGTTTACTTTATCTCTCGTATTTTCCAACGGCTTCAATGACAATTTACTTTTAATTTCCGGAATTCTCAGTTCCCACACTGCAGGACAGTTTTTTTCTCGGTCCACTTACTGATGACGAATACGTCTTACCCACCTGTTGGCGTCTCTGTGCACTCTAACAGGTGATGAAATGTAGACGGAACTGAGGTCTAGTTAATGTACATGTACTCCGTTTTATACCCCAGAAAATAATGGGAAACGTTGGGTCTGGGCAGTGACTAGTACAGGGTTGCACTACTTGGGTGTGACGGTGGGCAGGTGACGGTTAGCGCCAGGTACGCAGACCCCTAGAGAATGTTTTTTTTTTCCCCTGGAAATGTGGTTACAAATACATTACAAAGACGATCGTTACCAATCGAATTCATGGTCCAAAATGACATAGTTGATATGAGCAAGTTCAGTATGGTCTTCGGTGGGCCTGGCTTTCGGCGCCCTTACGGCGACGCAAACCTACAGCCACATTAGTGAAAAGTTACGTTTCTTGGAGCTGGAACTTTCAGTTCTTTTGGCTTACTTCCTAAAACTGATCATTTCTTCATTGTTTTCATCAATCCTATAACTATCGCTAAATGCACTGCTGGATGAACAGAAATAAATAAAAAATGAGGAAACTGAAAGATAAAGAATATGTCAATTTCCCAAATTTTGAACCCGCATGATCACGCATGAGGAACTCAGTGTTAACATTCCCAGTCCTTGCACAAATTCGCCACCGTGACGTTTTTTGTACGGCGCTTTTCAGGTGCATAATTTAATGCTGTAGCCATACCGACAGGGATTCGGATAGACTACACATTGTAACTAGTAGCGAGTACGATCAAACAGATCCTACAGCGCCGCGAAGCATGCAGATCATGGTACCGGGCGGTACCGGTGACTGGTAAATATTCCACATCAGCCTCCCGATATAGAACCTATTTGAAATCCACAGGAATTTGACATAGAGTTAAAATTTCCATTGACCACACTGAATGGCATGTCAAGTTCATTTGTATCATGGCTACACTTGTTTCCTGTGTGATCTGCACCCCGGTCGCGAACCATCCGACTCCTTCTTCTTACAATGGATGATAAGAACGACTATGCTCCGACAGTCTCTGTTATCCTTCATGAACCACGGAGGAATACGGAATACAATTCAGTCGGCATGAATTCGATTTCGCCATGGGTCTGCTTTGTTTGTTTCTGTTTGGGTTTTTTTTTCTGGTTTGAAAAGAAAGAAGCAAAATATCAGGACGTTTGCAAGGACAACCAACTGAATAAAATTCTGCGATGTCAATTATCAGTGCTTAAACTGACATGATAAGTGGTAAGGCTGTATTCACCAGGGTGGCTTGGGGGCTGCAGACTTTTACATGTCAAGACTTTCAAATGGACCTCAATAAAACAATTCACTTTCAGTTTTCAGAGGAAACACAGAAAAATGCACTCCCGCATGTGTGTTATATTGTTGACCTTTATTTCAAACAGTTCTGTTAGGAGTATTGATCAGTTTCCATGCTGCTTATCTGACACACAGAAGGTATTAGCCCACAGATGATTGATATTTACTGACATTAAGCAGTGATATTTCATCATCTAGCTGAATCCATCAAAGATGCCACCTGGTTCAAATGAATAAACTATGTAAATCAGTTACCCACTTTAAACCTGTGAAGCACTTGTTCAACTGACAATTCTAGAAGTCCAAAACAGACAAACACTTGCTGCTTGTCCAACACTTTCACAATGCCAGGGCACTTGCCTCCCCAATCGTGGGTACCTCGGTTCGAATCCACCTCAGTTCGACTACAAACCAAGTCTATCTTGACTGTACAATTTGCATGTGTTAGTACTTTGACAACCAAAGGAATGTCTCAGGAAAGGCATGATTGCTGAATCTTTACGTTCTACACTGTCAACTGCCGATGAGATTGAGTCAGTAACCTGCAGTGAAAGAAAGGCAAGTCTGATAAAAACACTGATGGCTTATACCCTTTGAAACTTTGCATTTATCCAAAGAGTACTAAACACAAAGGAGTTTCAAGCTGAAACTTGACAATGGAGCACAACTGAATAAGCACACAAATACATAAATGACACTTTGTGTTTGGGCTGAGTATTTGTACAAACACAGTGGGCTTTGTCTGAATGGGAAGTCCGCTTCTTGAATGAAGTCTGCTAATAGTTTTGAGTAAAGCTCTACCTTCGCTGGTGGGTACCGATTTCAAAACACTACTGGACAGCGACACATGTGCAACAGCGAAATTCTAAAAAGAAGTCCATTCGTTGCCATGACTACACAGAACAAACTGTTTCACACAAAGAACTACATGTATTATAATTCCAATGAATAATTCTTCTCCTCATTCTGCCATATGAAGCAAGATATGGGGCGCAGAGAACCCCCCCCCCCCGCCTTTGTGTTGGTCATTGTTTGAACAGAATCTCAGGAATTCTTTACAGACTTCTAGGGGAGCTGTGTTAGGCAACAATAGTCTAGAGTGTGTATAGGGATTGGACAAGGGGGGGGGGTTACCCATCGGCCCCATATCGTGCACGGTATGCATTCTGCTAAACACCATCTAGGGAAACAGCTTGCAAAGAAATTCTTTGAAAATCCATCTTTGGAGTACTATGAAAGGTAACACTTTTTTTCATATAACATGCGTAAAATGTGCATGGCTGAAGCCAAGCATGCATGTACCTCATCAGGTGCTTTCAAAGAGCGAAACAAAACACCAACATCCTGGATGGAGACAAATCTAGGAAACACCAAATGGCACAACGTATATAGTTAACAAACCAAAGTTCAAGCACAATGCACATTTGGGAAGGGGTACTATTCCAGTAATTCTGGGTCAAAAAATGAAAAGAGAGCTCGAAATTAAACGAAAATCTCACAATAAAGGAAGAACAATGCAGCACTGCCCATCAAAAAGTTCAAAAATGGGTTAAATTTGCCACATTTTCACCAAACACTGAAGGAAGATCATTCCAAACCCTTCGTGGTTCAGTTCCCTGAATGTTGATACATTATTCTGGGTGAGCTAGGACTTCATACTTCAGAAGTGCTTTGTTCTTTGACGTGCTCTAGAATGGAATATTCAAACATATAAGATTACAAATGAACAAAATGACAAACAAGGGTCAGTTGGAATCCACATGGAAAACAAAAAAGACAAGTTTGGCTCTGCTGGTGTTACTAGAGCTCGTCAACAAAGGCCATTTCAGAAGATTCAAAGCATGGCAGGAAACCTGCAGCGTGAACGGTTTGCTAAAAATGGCCAGTAATAAAGAGGCAATTGACCCCTTTTAAAAAATGCATCCAAAAATGTACACTTTGCCAGTCTGTACATCTGCAATGAGGATATCAGCTATTTCCGGACACCTACACTGTAAGCTCTTGAACAATCAGTTGACTCAATTTGGAATTACCTGCATGAGGCATTATACATAATTATATACTTCTTCAGAAATGTTAAAGGATGAAGCAATTGCAAAACATGATTGTAAATAAAAAATGCATGCTACAGAGAAATTTGTTCTGTTCATGATGAAATGCTTTTTAACCTTTATATATTTTTTATTTTTACATGTTTACAGATATATTTGAATAAAATATATTCATAAATAAGAGCATTTGTACAAGGTTTGTACATCCAAAAACTTGAAAGAATACACAAACATGAGACTTTCAGAGAACCACTTCCTCTATGTCGTCAATATCATCGAGGCTGTCGTGTGACATGTTCATGACGGCTTTAGAGGCTGAGGGACCCTTGTCTTTAGAGCTGTTTGCAGCTCCTGGGCTTGCTGCGTTTGTCCCCCCTACAACATCCACCTTTTTCTCCCAAGGGTAGGAGATGGGCTTGGCTTTGGTGGAGGACGTGAAGACGTTCTTGTCCTCGCCAAATGAGGACTTGGTCACCTTCTCCTCGCTGGCGCTGTTGCCAAAGAGATCAGCCATGAGGTTGGATTTCTTATCGCCCTGCGGTGAGGTGGCCGGTTTCCGTTTGGAGAACAGATCACTGTCACTATCGTCATCATCGTCAAAGAATGACTTCTTCTTGGGTTTCTGTGCCACTTTGCTGCTCGTGAAGGTCGGTGCGTAGCTTCCAAATGACAGGGCATCATCCTTCTTTCCCTTTGCCGGCCCAGTCTCCTCCGGGTGGGAGGGGACTCCATTGTGGAGATTCTCCACTGGCTTGGTGAAGTTGTAGCTCTTGTGGCTTCGGCCGGAGTCAGGCTTCCTGCCATCATCAATCTCTCGCATCTTGGCCAGGAGCAGGTCCTTCTTGCGACGCTCCTCAGCTACACGTTCAGCCTCCTTCTCCTGATCTGCACATTTCAAAACATGAACACATCTACCGCTGAAGGACATAGTCTTTGAAATGAAGTCTTTAAAATAGCTTGACCAGGGTTCAAATCCAACCAGAGGGACTAATTTCTCTGTGTTCTTTGTTTCTAACCGAGAACCTAACACCAACAGATCCTTTGGAATCAACCCTCTTATCTAAAAATCACAGAAGACCAGTTAGTAAAGAGTTAGTTAACATGCCTTCCATCTAAAGATCTTTGTTGGTGGCCTTGCCAGGCCAACAAATAGTACAGGTTTTTCGGTCATTTTCAGCACCCTTCCTACTGCAAGAGGGAATTAGCCATGCATACTTTGTTAATGTACATAGTTAAAGAAGAACTCAAGCAGGAAAGCAATGAAACTGTGGTGAGTGTAATGAGTGGAAAAAAAGGGGGAACAGAAAAATCAGTGTCATACCAGCTGTGTTAGCTTGGTTCAGGTCAATCTGGCCCCCTTCGTCTATGCCCTGTTTGGGGATGTTGCTGTTGTTGTCACCGCGGGAATACCGATGCAAATCCCGTACACTGTTAACGGCATATGGCGGGGTCTTGGCCACAGGCGGTTTCTGCACTCCGGTTGGTTTGGACCCAAAGAAGGGGACGTTCTCCTCACTGTCGTTGTCGTTGGGCGAGTTGTCAAAATCGGGGGAGTAACTGGCTTCTTCAAGGACTGAGTGGTGAGGGAATGGGGTGAGATGGGCGAGTGGGCAGATAAGAATGTTTCACAGTGAAACAAGAATGCAGCCAAGCATTAGCAATCTTGAGTAGAAACAAAAACCCCAAGCGCTGCGCTTGTTAAAGTGAATTTTGGCAATGACTCCCACAAGATGAATGATCACTACAAAGTGTGTTGTGATGAAAGTTAAGTGTGTGTAAAGTATGTTGTGGTAGCTTCATTTTGTAAGCAGTTACCGAGAACTTACAGTTTTGCTTAGCGCAATAACGACATAAGAAACACTCTACAAGCAGTGCAAAGGCTATCAAAAATACAGTGTAAACTTGGAAAGAGACACAGGTAAGCAGACTAACCCAACCCAATCTGACCCGACCCAACCCAACAAACAACAAGGAAAAAGTCCCTTTGCTTACTTTTATGAAACAAAAATAAAAGCAAGTCTTTCTCATTACATATACTTTACACTGTTAATATCTTCCTCCATAGATATTCATTAATGGTTTTCTGACTTAAAAACCTAGTCGTAATCCTAAAGGCTAATGTGAAACGACTTTTTCATGAACAAAAAGCCTACCTTCTTTCTTCTTCTTTTCCCTCTCCTGCGGAAAACAAAAACAAAAACAACAAATTTATCACTTTAAAGCACGGTTTCTTTGTTGCTGCAAATGTGTGCAAAACACTGCAAAAAGGGTGATCGGTAATTTCCGCCAAATGCTGAAGATGGAACTTTCGAGACTTGTGAGCTTCAGTGACCTCGTAAATAAAATGCAGTGTTAGGCAAGCAGCTTTTATGAGGGAATCGTTGCCTTGGCATCAACACAGAAGAATCTGAGGAATGTTAGTTAGCAAGCAAAAAAGATGTTAAAAATGTCCAAACTTGACGAAAACATGGTAGGGGGACTGATGATTTGAAACTCTAACGAAAGATTTTTCTGTCACTGCAAATTCTCACGCCAACAGTCAAACAGAAGCTGATATGTTGTTTACCACTTCTGTGGTGTTGGAACTGTCCCTTAACCACACTGGAAGGTTTGTTGATGGGGGCTGGGTCTCAAAGAAGTCATCGTCATCGTCAAGAATATGGGACTTTGCTTTTGGATTTGCACTGACAGAACTTGGTGTCATTTCTTGAGGGTTTTGAGTTGCACTGGTTACGTTCTGATTTGATTGTGGATGCTCAGGTTTTGTCAAAGTATTAAAAAAACTGGGTTTGTAACTGGATGAGTCGTCGTCTCGTTTGAATGAGAGTTTAGAGTTTGTGGATGGACTTGAGTCCAGGAAACTGGGTTTGTACTGGGAGCTAGAGGCATCTTGCTTGGAACCAAAGAAACTGGTTCTTTTGTACACCGAAGGCTGTTGATGAAAGGAGGGATGAGACTTGAATTAACAAGAATTCCAGAAAGTTTGTAAGCAACAAGGACAAAGAATTTACTTTAAAAAGGAGGAAAAATGAGTGAAATCTTGGCTCAGTGATCCTTAAAAATTTGATAAAGAATTAAATGGGTGTGTTGAAATTAATTACTCTGTTGTGTCATGCAAGCAGGAATGCTGACTGGAATGTTTGACCAGCTCTGACGATCTCTGAAGGCTCACTTAAATGAGCAGGCTTTTTTTGTCAAATGAACAAGAATTTTTTGGGGTAGGGGTAAACCAAGAACATAAATTACCCAAAATGCTGACGATGGCATTGACGTCTAACTCAAAGGACGTAAGGATATCCTTCCACGGGTAAGTTGAGAATTGGTACATTTGGGTTGCTTTGATCATTAACATTTCTCCCAAGTTAAGCTACATTACCTTTTCTTCCTCTTCCAGTTTCTTCCTTGTCGCTGCTTCTTCTTCCGCCCGTCTCCTCCGTCTTTCATCTTCCTCCCGTCGGAGTCTCTCCTCCAGCTCTTTCTGCCGTACCTCTTCTTTCTTCCGACGTTCTTCCTCCTCCAATTGTCTCCGTCTTCCCTCCTCCTGCCTCTGCCTTTCTTCACCACCGTCCCGCCTCCCCCATCCCATGTCCAGATCACGCAGGATCTTCTCGTGCTCTGAGAGTTCCTTGTTTGGTTCCTCGCTAGGTTCCTCTGATTTTGGTTCTTTCTGTTTTGGCTTCTCGGGTTCCACCTTGTGCTCTGTCTTTGGCGCGGCATCCTTCGGGGACTTGACCCTGGTGGTCAATTCCTCTCGCCTCCTGACTTCCTCAGCTGACCACTCCCGTTGCTGCCTCTCAGTCGGGGGTGGGCGTGGGTGCTTGGACTGGTCGTCTGTTGAGGTGGCCTTGCTCAGCATGACTGGCTTGAGGCCAGTAGGGGAGAGGTTATGTCGGAGTTTGCCTGGTGGCTTGATTAGGCGGTTGCTGTAAATATTACGCACTTCCAGCTCTTTCTCCTTTTCCTATGATGAATGCAATCATTGTGGATTTGGATAAAATGTTTAATTAAGGCAACTTCATGCAGGAGTTGTAAAACAAAGTCAATTCCAAATTTTGACTGTACCCTACATCCTGCTTTTTCCCAAGCAAATTGGAAATGTTTCATCCCCACTCATCCCTTTGTACTTCTTTTCCTTTTTTTCGTTTTTACTTTTTTTCTGCAATTCCCATAGCCTCACCCTGAGTTGGTTCTGCAGTCGTTCGTTCTCCATCTCCAGGCTTGCCACCTGCCCCTTCAGTTCCTCCTCCCGGCCCTGTCTCTCGTGCAGCTCATGACGCTGGTTCTTCTTGAGGTGCTCAACGTAGCGCTCCATCTCGCCCAGCTTCTTGTCACGAGCCTCCAGCTTGCCCCGGAGCCGGTCCAGCTTCCTCTGCAGCTCATGCCGCTCCAGGAGGCCCTTGTCTTCGGCAAGGGCCCGGATATGCTTCAGCTCATCTTCAGCGCGGAGGTACTGTTCGTCTTTGTCCTTCAGGCGGCGCTCTCTGTCTCTGTCGCGCTCCTGCGGGGAGGGGGACACCAATGAACAAAACTATGTGGAGGCTTTTTGACCGATGTTGAAAGCTAAGGATTCTTGTCTTTCGGCGTCTGAAGAAGAACTTGCAAAGTTCAAATAGTCAGGCCGCACTATTTTTGATTGATTCTTAGAGAAGTTAAAGATCTTACGTTGGTAGGGTTAAGGTGAAGTTGTAGGATCTTAAAAAATACACTTTCAAATTCAATGGATAATTTTTTGGCAACTGAGACTTCTACAGTCTGAAAAAGCGACCCGTCTATTTCATACCGTACGATATTCTACAAGCTGCAAGGACATAGGTCAACTCCTGACCTGATACTTCCGTATCCGTCGACGCATGCTGTCCAGCTCGGCACTGTGCTTCTTGAGCAGCTGCGGCAGTTCGCTCTCCTCGCTGTCAAACTTGGCCAAGGCCCGCTCCTGCCGTCGCTGCAGCTCCTTCAGCAACTTGTTCTCTCGCACCGTCTCATCGTGCTCCTTCTGCAGCTGGTTAAACTCATTGCGCAGCCGGCTGATGGTGTGGCCCTTGGCCGACAGCATGCGGCGGGTCACCTCGTTGGTGTTGCGTGGCGAGGCCTGGCTGCTGGCAATGCTGTTGGAACGTTTGGTGTTAGCGGCGGCCACTGACTTCTTGAGTGGTGTTTTCTGAAAAGCTGAAGGTAAAAAAAAAATCTATAAAAACTACTACAACAACGAATGAGACTGGTTTAGTTCCTTCACTCTTCCATGATGGGAGCTCAGACATGGGGCTCCCAACATTCAGATTTCAAATATAGTACTTTTTATTTCAGTAGTGCACAGAATATCGTCATTTACGGTCAACTGATCAGGGCAAGCCCTTTTCATAGTAGACTTGTATAAATAGTAACCTACATGGCGTATATGGGCTAATAAGGGGTGTACAATAAACATTGGTTCTGCAGCCATGAAAGTTATAGCAGCCACTCGTTACTGTGTTTCGGAAGAAATTTCTGCCGAGGCTTCGGCTTCTTTCCTACATTTGGTCGACATATTTCAAGCATGACGCCACTGTACGTAATACGACGATGCTGCACGTCACACCACGCATACCGCTGCACATGCACGATTGGTGAGAAATTAGCTGCTTCACTGGAGTAGTGGTCTCGATACCAGACGTTGTGTTCCTTTTGTCCACAACCATCACATGCTGTATACATGTGTACAGCTTACACTACTGTGCGTACAGTATGTATATACATACAGCTGAAATTTGCAAGTAACAATCCACATCGAGAACATGTGACTGGTACCACACTGTGCGCACAGTCTAAAAAGACTTGTTATCAGTCCTTCCACGGTTTCAGACCACTTTTGTCTAAAGAAAACACGGGAATGAAGCGTCTTTTTAAATTAAAAATTTTTCAATACGGTGTTGTCAAATATCGCACCAACCAAGAACAAAATTGTGGAAGCATAAAATTGGTTGAAAACCATAAAAACTATGCCCAAATTGTACATGTTGGGAGCTCTGCAGACATTATTTGCAGATTCAGCAAATTCCAACTTGGCCTTCAATGCACCAAATGAACAGACTAATACTCACAGACATCAAACATGTTCAAACTGGTACGATGTTAATGTTTTTGAGAATTGCCTTTTGCTATGAAAGCACCAATGACACGAATTTGGAGACATAACTGTGCAACTTCTCCCCTATCTCAAATGTGGGAAAACCACATGTGTGCATTTGGCACCTGTTTTTGTTAATCTTTTTGACAAGTGGATTCACTTTTTTTTCCCAACTGTGAGCCCTTCAAAGAAGTTATTTAACTGCAACTGCTTGTCTGTGACTTACAGAGCAGTGCACTGGGTGGTAATAAATTTCAAACACTGAGTAAATCATGACCAAAACAATGTCAATCAGCTCTCAGGATGAAGAACTGTCAGAAAATATTGAATGAATTCCATGCCTATTTGCAATGGTGAATGCTGACGAAATAAAAAAAATGTTTATAAAGACAACAACATTTTCTTCTCATAATTTCAATGATGCAAATATTTTCAATGACTTGTCTCACGTAACAGATTTGTCAATAATCATCCCTGAAGCTGTACCTTCAATACAGTTGCCACATCATCCTTTTGTCATTGACCTATGTAAATTAATACTTTGTGATAATAAGCCCACCATAAGGTCAATGAATTTTGTCTCAGCCTCAACATCAAAATTGGAGAAAGCAAATCAATTATTACTGATCTAAAAATAACTCCCTTTTTGGTGAACCTACGTCATCCTGCTTCTTTCAACATAATTTAATATTCTCGGCTATCCCTGCTGAGATTTGAAAGGCTATCTCTTAATACTTTCATCCATCTTTGTTGTCTTGACAACCATGACAAGGCTAAGGAAGGACAAAAACACATGCACAAGATAAGTCTGCGTGCACGCACAGATGTACAGGCAGAGGAGTACAAATTGAAGCATGATGGTTGTTGCCAAGGCAACAGAGGGAGATGGCTTTAAGCATTAACTCAGGTATATATTTTATAGAGATTATGATTTTAAATTTTACGCCCTTCACGGCTTTCCTTCCAGGACTCAAATTTTTGAAACAGATACATGTACTGACGTGAAGAATGGAAATTGGATATTCCACACTCCGATTACCTGCAACCAATGGAAAGTTCATTGGCCACTTACAGTACATGTAGAAACCGCCGTGGCATGTCTTATCAAAATGCCTTACATGTACACTGTATGCAAATTACCACACTCTTATGGCTCATTAGAAAAAAATAGTCTGAGGTGATTTCTTGTCAAACCCTCTTCTGCCAAGTTGCACGTGGGTTAATGTTTCTTTAGCAGACTCTTCCTTGGAAAACGATTCTGTCCTTAAAATGAACAATTTTTTTTCGGAACAAAAAATGCAGTTCTTTTTAATACTGAGTCTGATTTCAATTTTAAATCAATGATAATTGATGCTCACATGAAATATATCTCTCACACAAATTAGTGGGTTTTTAAAAAAAATTTTTTTTATTTAAGTTGGTTGAAGCCTTTTCAAGTATCCAGTTATATTTTGCACCATGATAAAAAATTGGACTGGCTGTAAAGGCAGCCTACCATAAATTGGCAAATTAGGAACATTTGACACAACAAAATTAATAACAATCATTAGCAGATCCTAGCAGAATCTTTCTCACAGGCAAAATAACAAGTAGACAAGAAAAACAAGCAAAAAGAAAATCAACCAAGCAAGGACGGATGCAGGACAAAAGGAAAGGTCAAGAAAGCTGCAGGCTGGACAAAGGGGGCAAGGGGTAAAGCCTTTTATGGTTGATTCCCTGTTGGCTTGTTTGTCCTGTCCACTTGTCATTTTGCCTTTGAGAAAGATTCTGCTAGGATCGAAATGTCAGACCCTCCATATTTTGATTTTGATTTGTATTTTAGATCACTAAGCAGTTTGCTGGAAAAAATTAATGGAAATGTATTTTAATTTTATACTTCAAATCTTTACTTTCCCACAATTAAAAGTGGTACAGAGTGCTCATTCAATGAATTGATATCAACCTTTGTTAACTTTAAAGGTTCTGACAAGCTCATGGGTAATTCCGGAAATTAGGGGTCAATTTTTTGTGTGAGTCCCTGTCACATCTGACAAATGATTTTGTAATTTCCAAGAGTGATGAATTAATGCAAATTACCTGCCAACCAACTAGTAATAGTTTGAAATCAATTCCGGTGATATTTCCATGTCAAATAAAGGTCAGATGTAACAGGGACACAAAAATGTCACACTTTTGGACCCCAAATTTTTGGAATTACCCTAATATTGGAGAGTTTAAAGTAGAGTTTTATTTGAGTCCAATTTTGTTTGGATCTTTGTGACTTGTTATATGAAGAGTACCCTGAAATCACTAAGAAACTCCTTGAAAATGATCATTACGACATAAATATGACTGGCTTGACACATAACTGACCTTTCTTTGTTCGGTTGATGGTCTTGCCGTAATTTGAGCTCTTGTATGTCGCTCGGCTATCTTGGCTTGTCCCACTGTTGAATCGGTTGGAGGAGGTACTGCTGTATCCTCCTCGGGCTCTCCCGGTATGTTGAGGCTTCTTGCTTGACACCTGCCTTGCCCTCTCAGGCGAGGCATTGCGAGAATCCTGCTCTGAGTCCTCTGAATTGAAGGAGTCTGAGTAGGCTGGGGACTGTGTGTAGGGGCTCCTGTACGGGGACGGCGACCGCGGTGGCGATGGGGAGTGGCCGTACCTGTGCGACTTGGCCCCACTTTTCTCAGACATGATAGAGTCGGACGACTTGGCTGAGAAGTTGCCGGAGGTCGAAGGCGTCAGGGATTTGTTTTTGGCACCTCGCTGCGTGCCGACTTCCGTGGGGGGGCTGCTGCCCCGGTCGTAGGCTCCTTTCAAGTATGGACTGTCAGCTTTGCGGCTGTCATGCTCCCCGTCCGAGTCAAAGAAGGAGTCATTGTCGTACACTGCAGTCATAACTCTTATTTAACTGGACAAAAGTGGTTCCACCCTGCTGGCACTAGCTTTGAATGTTAATGTCAGGCAGACTGATACTGTCAGAGGAAAAATAACATAGGACTCTTTTGACATTTGTGTCGCTTGTTTTGAATAAAACACAAGTACAATATCTTTTTTCAGCAGGGCAAGCACCAACTGCAAGTTAAAAATCATATAAAAAAAACTAGAAAAAACCAACAAATATGAAATATATAGGATGAACACCAGGATCTTGGGGTTTCTGTGCCTAACAGAATTGGGTACAATGATGGATCTGCAAAATCAATCAATTACAGTGCTGATTGTTCATCCATGATGCAATCTGTCAATCCTCCTACCATTAGTCGACTGCCATTTTCCTTCTAATACTTCTGCCTTAAAAACAGTTGTGTCTTCGACTTTCCACGAGCCCAATCGATAATGCAACACAAATATCTGATACATCTACCAATCACGTCCAACAACAATTACCAAATTGTGACATCATACAAATCATTGTAAAATGTATAAAAATCAAATCTAAATCATGTAAATGGACAAAAATGGGCAGATGCTATCTGAGATGCGTCATAATTAACAACAGTGTCACCGCAAACAATTTTCCAAACCTGCAAGTCCTACCTAATACTATTAACACTGAGTAGGACAGTCCGACAGTTCGGTATCAACCATCAATGTCTGGTATGTAATTGGGTGCAATCGGTTGATAGGCCTATGCAAGACCGGTCAGTCTTAAAATTTCATACAGGATTGACCAACCCCAAGGGTGATCGATTGGGCAATTGTGCAGATTGGCCAATTACGCCTAACATTAAAGAGACAGAAAATCTTGACTCACATAATTCCTCACCTAATCTCTCACTTGTGCCACTAGGCCTACACAAAATGCATGATACGTTACAATACGTTTACGTAGGCCCTACTATTTTTCGTATTAACAGAAAATTGATAGCCAAACATGTCCAAAAAATCTGAACATGTTGTTGAACATGTACATGTTGCATACGTGTAAAGTTGAATTAATTTCTAGGGCCAAGACAATTTCTCAAAAATCACTAGGGGCCAACCGCATTTGCCTGATGTTACACTGATCATAAAGTTCAACTTAAAGACAAGCTTTGATTACCTCTGCACTCCTTTTCGGCTGTAGTTTCGACCATTAATATAATGAATACAAGATTTCTCGATAACATCTGAATGCGAGCACGAAGTCGCGGAGAACGCAGAATGGCATGCGCTTCCGCAACGCTGTTTACTTGCTATGGAGATTGTCCGAAGAGAAGAAACAATAGATCGATGGTGTACAACCGTTTAAGGTGGCATGTCTTTTCTGGGTAGGATACCAGTGATGACATATAATGGGGCTCCCTGTACGCTATGGTTTTTATTACATTATTAGTCAGATACATTATGCAAGGTTTTTTTCTAGTGGTGGCCTTGCCGAATTTCGCTTTATAAATAGAGACGTTTAGGTACAAGACAATTCCGTCGTTAATAATTTCTTTTGATGGATTCTAGGCTCAACTCAATAAATTCAAAGACATGTATTTAGACCCCTAATAATCTTGATTCTAAATCACCATTGTTCTTTCAAATCTTGATTCTATTACAATATGCTCTCAACATACATGCACGTGTACGTGAAAACTTTATCGGGCAACTTACAGTCAATATTTGAAAATTTAGAATATCTGTGTCGTTGGGTTGTGGGTTACTGCTTACAAATAAAGGACGGGAACTTTGTATGCGATCTTTGAGGAACCCTAATAAAATTTTCAAGCGCCAACAGAGGGCGCACGTGCATCTCATATGTCTGCACAAGCGAGCCTTTGCACCCTGCATAAATTATGTATTAAGACCGGACCTGGACTGCAGAATCTTGGAAGGCAGACGAGACGTGTTTTGTAAATACTTCGGTAGAGCTGTCGGACGCTCTCTGCAACTGTTTTTCCCCAAGCAACGCATACTAGTCCTCACCATGGTCATCAAATTCTACTTTTCGAGTATAACCTCCAACCTGGGAGTTAGTATCTCAGCTTGCTATGCCATGTTTGCATTGTAAAGGATAGCGAAGGAATTTCTCTCCATCCATCGTGTCCATGGTCTTCGTATGTGTTACGCCCCAACTATAACGTAATTTGTGACAACTATATTTGGGACAGTCCTATTTGCAGTGTTGCAGTTTGGCTGGCTCAACTATTTTTGACCAATTTCTATAGAAAATTTCTCAACCTTATCCAGGTTTACAAATCTCGCACTTGACATAGTTCATCTAAATATGGCACTTCATCTATGACAGGACGTTGTAAACAATATGACTTTGGCACATGCTGGGCACATGCACACTGGACCTCTGTGCTGTAGTTGGGCTGGCCCAACTACAGCACTTTAGTTTGGACGGTCCCAACTATAGTTGGGACTGATGTTATAGTTGGGGCGTAACATATGTATGCGGTTGTTCTATTCAATGTGTCCAAGAACTGGCTTTTCATCACCCAGAACTCTAAGGAAACTTCAACAGCCACTATCATAGATTCGTGCACGATTTCTAGCCCCCGCCAAGCATCTGGCCTACATGTCTGGGTTTAAAGAAGGTTCATTTTCTTTCCGACAAGGCTTACTGACTGTTGTTTACTTTTGCTTTGAAATTCCATACAGATCAAGAAGCACCAGCAGAGGATTGAGATGATTCTGTCTTCCAAGAAGTACGAGTACGAGAGCATTGACATTGCTCATGATGAGACGGCCAAGGAGAGAATGAGGGAACTGATGGGAGACCCCAAGGGCTTGCCTCCTCAACTGTGCAACGACGACACCTACTTAGGAGTAAGCAATGTTGAAAGTAGCAGTCTGGTGCATCACAAGTCAAATCAAACAAGAATGCTGATGAAGGAATGTCTTGGTCAGAATTCCTTTTGAATATCTTTTGATTTGACTTGTGGAAAGTCTATCTGCCGCTGAGTTTCCGTAACGTTCCCATAGAACGTTTAGTTGTACAATTGTCTGTAACTGTGGCCCTATTTTCATTTTGTGTCCATACTCGGATCCATTCCTCTCTCGTAAAGATGCAGTGTTTTTGTGCACATTTTGATGAAAACTGACCTCATTCACTCCCTGCATCCACACTCGTGAAACCAGTGTGTACCCATAATGTGCTGATTCTTGGCGCTCCTGAGTGTCCATAGCACCCCCCTCCCACATGCGTCTGCAGCAATTGTTTGGTCTCACTGTTGTAGACGGTACTTTCCAACATACACTGTCTTCCCAGTTGTCTCCTTTCTGGGCTGCCATGATGCCTGAAGACCAAATTACAGGGTCTTTGCACAGCTCTTTGTTCTGTATACCTCAATCACACCCATGTTTTAGCAAACATTTTCCTCTCAGTGCATTTCTCACTTGCTGATTTGTTCACACAGGGCTTTGAGGAATTTCAGGATGCTGTTGACGATGAAAAGTTGGAGGCCTTTCTGAAAATCTAACAGACTGCCAGTGGTCGTCTTCAAAGTGGAAGGACAGTTAATTTAAACAACTCTGCCATAGCAACCGAAACATGGCCTTATCGAGCTTGAGATACTCAGCCACACAGGATAAGAAAGTAGCCCAAATTTTGGACTTCACAACAGCTGTTATGTTTAATTTAATGAGTTGATTTTCAGTGTGCTGGGTCAAGCAAAACCATGTTTCCCCCAAAAGATAGATAAGTCTCAATTGTAAAAATTGAGCATTTCGGTAAAGTCAGTTCATTTGAATTGACATGGAACAAACAAAAATGCACTATCAATGTTTTTCTTCAGTAGAAAAACATCCTTGTTGAATGTGGTTCTGCCGAGTAACTTAGTTGCACTGAATGATGTCCATGTACATGTTATGTTGTAGGCACCATCATCTTGGGCAGATATCAAGTCCTTGAGACATGCATTCAAATTCAAATTGGTCGACATCAGCATTGTATTCTCTAGTTTAAGAAAGCCTTACATCATCCAGTGGTGCTATGACATGTAGTCAATTAACAGGCTGAATGGTTTAAAACACGAGGAGCCTACTCATTTGATGTAGTATAATTTACCACTGCCAAGTTGTCATGGCAAGAGTTAAATTACAGAGGTTTCATTGCTGGTATTTTGAAAACTGTTTTCTCCCAGCAAAAATAGCCTGTTATCATGAACATGTGGTTAGAAAAAAAATGGCAGGCAATAACGAACTTGGGAAAATATCTGGAGTGTAGAGAACTTTAACCGCAGAAAATGTGGAATGAAAAAACACTTTAGGCTTCAGTAGTCAATACAAGAATCCAGGATTTCGTACCATCTAAAATTTGGCTAACTTTCTTAATTTTTTGGGAAGTATCCCAAGCACATCACTGTAAACAACTGAAGCAAATTGACTTGCCATATTTTATATTTATAAAGAATGATCATGTTCAATTTTAATTCTTTGCAGAAGGGCAGCCCTTTGAATTTTTATTCCTCTAAAACACATGAACTAGAGTTTTCTACATGTAATTACATATGACCGACTGGAATACTTGGCTGAAGGAACATTGTAAAACGACTGGACCTTTTCTCACGGCTTTTCGTTTTCTTTCTCACTCAATCACTTCAACTTTTTACAGTTTCACAAACTCAAGTTTGAATACAGTTAATTGTCGATATTTTTGGAGGTGTTATTTACTCTTTCCAGTCATTTGTATTGGGCTGTGCAAGCCTTCAGCTCAGAAACAGCATTAGGAAACTCATTTGTCAAGATCTAGTCAATGTTGAATTAGTCAATTTTGGATGGACTTTGTGTGTATATGTCCAACAACTGCTGAACTTTTTAAAGAGGTTTATAAGCAAAACATGCGTTTAAAAACTGGTCCACTCAATTAACATGCATTATTTTTGCAAAGAGTGAAAACTAAACTCATTCAATAGTCGAGTAGGCATTTATTATGTAATGACGTGTGCTTCGCTGGGGTGCCAAGATTTTATCATTTCCTGGGTCCATTTACAAGTCAGGCTGATAAACTGTGAACAATGGCAAAGATATTTGCAGGTCAGAGGTTGATAGCATTTTGAGAACAAGACCAATTGTGTTCCTTCCCAATTATCAGCCACTGCCCGACTTCAGACACATCACTCACTGCAAGAGGGGCCGGATAATTTGATAAAACTAATTTATTGAGAGATCAAATTCAGTAGAAAAGTATAATTGTATTTATTATTCAACTTGTGCTTTCTGTGTTTATTTAACCAAGATTTTTAAGCTGAAGACATCTGCAATTTTCAGATGCAAGAAATTTGGACCTTATATTGTGGACAACTAGAGAAATACCACCTGCATTATGTGGTCAGTCTTGCGACCATCTGAATGTAAATTACTTTCCCCCTTTGTCTGTTTGATGTGTGTTGTCCATGTTCACTGGTGTTCTTTATGAAAGAATGAGTGATGTTTTTCAAAAGTGATTTGTCCTGTGAAGCTGTAAGTCCAGATTCTAGATATGTTGTATTCAGTACTTTTGAGTGTTGCTATTCAGAAATGTGTGCTTGCCATATCAGATATGTTAGTTTTATTTTCTAGTTTGTAGATCATATAGGTGCTGAATTTAATTTTTCATTTTGTTTATCCTGAAATAAAATGGTTTTGCTTTGTAACCAGTAAAATTTGTATCAGGACGTGCATTGCGGAACTCTGGAAACAACACAAAAACCACAGGCTTTGATTCAAAACATCTACAGTGGATGCCCGAGTACCATAACAGTACACCAATTTATTTCAACACAATTCATTTTTTTTTTCAAATCCGAGATATACAACTTTAAAGTAAAAAAACAAAACAAATATAGGCTATTAACATGCAGTTAGCTCTTGGCAGAACTAAGAGGGCATGGTTTACAAAGCAATAATGGCCGTTTGGTAAGAACTCGCCGCTTGTGTGCGTAGGTTTATGTGCGTTTAGTACAGGATGCCAAGAGCGAGCATGGCCAATGTATGTTTGAATGTAGTCTTCACTTGGGCAGCGTTGAGAGGTGCACTTCAACTCAGGGCAGAGTGTCAACAACTTTGAAGCCCCAAGAGTTGTACAATCTCAGTAATTACATACTGATGAATATCACAGTGAAACAAATTTTTCAGGCATGCGACTTGGACCGACAACACAACAAGGAAATTTACAAGTCTTTACAAGACTTTGTAGTGTTTTTCAATTTTCAATGGCATGAGCATGAAGTGAAAAGTCAGGAAATCAGCTGATCTGAGGAAAAGTTGCATGCCTGATTCTTCAACACAGATGACCTGGGAATGACAGATTGTAATCAGACTTGGCAGCCTCCTGTAGAACTGCAACTACTTTCAAAGCAAACCAACAAAATTTAGCCACACTTTAATAAATGTGAAAAAACAGAAAAAGAAAAATGCACATTAATACTCTGATTGTGCATTTTCAAAGTCCTTCCATTTGGAAAGTGAACATTTTAGGCATCCCAAAGAGTACTCCCATCTACAACAGGAAAGAATGAATAAAGCCATACCCAGAATCGTAAGCATTTTATTTACATTTTTAATTCACAAATTATGCCTAAATCACGCCCAAGCTGTGTAATACCTGCACCTTTCTCAGATGCAGTCGAACCTCCTTAATAAGAGGTCTGTTAATACAAGATTCCACTTGTAACAAGGACTTTTTTAGGTCCCACTCTTGTTTTTCATTCCTGCTAATACAGGGTTCCTGTTAGAACAAGATAATTAACAAGGTAATTAAGTCGGAACGACTTCTTACCCAACGAGGTTCGACTGTACTGATGGCATGACAGTGGAGTCAACCACACATTTTAGAAACTTAGTTTACCACCCATCAACCATCAGCAAGTGATAAAATTCACAAGTGCTTGGCAATTATTACATATTCTTAACGTGAAATTAATATGCACTAACGACATATCGTGACCAAAGTCACTTCATTAGAGTGCTAACAACCCTTCATTCCCTTTTCATTACTTAAATTACTTTACTTACTTAAAGTAAGTAAAGTAAAGTTAAAAATATACACATAGCGCTTCTTGGCCATCTCATTCCACCTTGCTGAAAGGGTAATGTAGCAGTACTTCACACCTGTTTGTCGCGGATGTATGTCGCAAATGTCAGGTCATAGCTCTGGAACTGCGAGAACTGCCAGTCACGGCGACGGTACTTGTCCAGGAAAGTCTCACTGAGGGCTTTGAAGCTCGTGCCACATTTAGCCGCCTGAAAACAAAACAAACAAACAAAGGGTTAAAAATATTGGATTGCCGCACAATTGACAGAAAAGGATTCACGATCAACGATGGGCGGAACAGCTTCAGAACAAGGCCAAAATGGACAGCAGTTAAATTCAGCTGGTTCCCACTTTACGTTCATTGACAGTCAAGATTCAATGCTCAACAGGGAGGGCAGACTCTTGTCACATGCACGGGTGTCGCAATGGGGATGTTTACCCTCCAAACACAACCGATAAATGAACTCCCTGAAACTGTCAATGGTTTACAACTTCGTAGCTGATGAATGCTTCCTCCCTCCCCCTCAAAAAAAGTGGTCCGTCGCCCACCTGGAAAAAATCCTGGTGACGCCCCTGACAAACTCCTCTTACCTTACTAGCAAACAGAGTCATGACGCACTTTCCAGGGTTGAATGTCGTCAGGATCTTGTTCACCAAGTCACCATAGTCCTCCTGGAGGGAAGAAGAAACTTACCATGAATTTGGCCTCACTTAGCAATAACATCGGGGCACAGTAAGATTCGAACCAAGGACTAAAATGTGAAAACCCCTTACGTAAGCTGCCTTACTATAATGCAAGAGATGCAAAATCCCCAATGCTGTACACCTTCACAGAAATTGAGAGCTTTTGTGGTGGTTGGTCTTAGGAGGGTGGTGAGGAGATCAATTACACCACCATGACCTCAAAGTCACCACCACAACCTCATGTGATTCGATAGCTCACCAGTTCGATGTTGGTCTCAAAGCTGACGTAGGAGTATTCCTCTTCGGGAGTGATGTGGATGGTCATGTAGCCGTCCTGCAACAAAAACAAAACAAAACAAATCATTCACATCGACTTCTTTCACTCAGGGTGAATTGTTCTTTAATCCTAACCCTCCCAAATCCTTTTCTGCAAAGTGGAGGAATTTGGAGGATTCAGGGTGTGTGGCAAAATGCATGGCTGATTCGAAGGACGGCACACATTGTTTGTGCTTACTCAAGCACAAATTCAGCCGGATATTTCTTTTGAATCAACTGCACAGCTCAAGAGTGCCATTCGCACAGTCTCAACATAATAACAGGAATTGCCAGAGGATTTTGAAGGATTCGGGCAGTTAGGCAAACCTCCAAATGACACTTTTAAGAAATTTGGGAGAATTTGGGCTGAATGCAATTTTTTCATGTTGAAAATCACAGGATTATGGAGGATTCAGGATGGTTCCTAGTAAAAAGGCCTAGGGGGTTAGGGTTAATAAATAAACCTTAGATTTTTTTATTTAAATCAGATTTTAAAATCTAAATCAGATTTTTTTTATTTTTTAAAAGTTAGCTCAATTGTCTATTCAAACGCAAATTGTCTATTCAAAGCAAGCAAATTAACTGCACGTGTAACAGTTTTTTAATTTATTTGTTTGGTTACAAAATAAAACAAATTTGGATTTAAATTAAGAAATTTAAATCAAGTAATTTGTTTTAAATTCACAAACCACCACGTCTCAGTCTTGGTGAAATGCATGCAGTATAACACCTACCGGGTACATGCACCCTCAGAGAAGACACTTGCTTCAGAGACAAGTGCATGAATCAAGGATAAAGTGCATACCAGGTTTTTAAACCGAACTCTAAGTTTTGACAAAACTAAAGTTCACAAGAATTTATGAACAGGGTACTTACACTTGCATCAAATGACTAATGACTGGGAAACTTGCCATGAACAACGTGTACATGTATTTATTTTGCATGCTACATGTGAAGGTACAAGATGCTGGTATTTTACCTTACTCTGTGAGAAAAAAAGCAGTCTTGTTTTGAGAGAGCAACGACTTGATTAAAAATCACTTTATTAAGGGGTATCTAGTGGTTCCAGTTACAATGCACAATGACCGTAGTTTCTAATCTCGATAAAATACCTGTGCACCTGTACATAAAAGGTAGATGTACACTGTTCACTGACACTTTAACATGTCAAACTCTAAAGTGGGCAATTCAAATGAAGTCAAATTAAGTCATGACAATAAATCCTTCGCATCAAATTCACTTAGAGAATCCCTAAAGCTGACTTAAATCAAAACAAGTGAATTAAATTGAACAAATCAAATCTTGCCAACCCAGGCTGTGTGTAACATGTGCATTCCTACTTCGTTAATACTAGTAGGAACTGGAAGGCTCACAGAGGGGGGATTTGTTGTTAAAAATATGCAAAACCTGCAAACGTTTCCAATCAGCAAAAAAGAATTCAAATGTTTTAAACATTTCCCCCCCCCCAAATTAAGTATGTTGATTTAAATAAATGATTATTTTAAAAAATTCATTTGATTTAAATCTCGATTTATATCAAGGTGAGTTTATATCAGCCAAACCTGCTTTCACTGTATACAAATTTCCAATGATAATTCAAGTGTTGGGACTTTGTTGACTGTTTCATGAGGTGGTGTAAATCCTCACCTTGGGCAGCAGTCCGTTCATGGAATAGCCGCAGGGTTCAAAGAGGAAGTCATCAATCTGACAGTTAGGCAAAAGGTCTGCTATTCCAGATGCCTAGACAGAAACCAAATCACACAAATGCAACAAAAACAGCATTAAGATGACTATCTTGTGAATCAAAGGGAATATTTACACCATGCCTTGTGGCTGGCGTTTTGACAGGTTTCAAACTACAGCTTCCAAGTGCCTCGACATCAAACTGGTTAACAATGCAGTGTTCCATTTGGGCTCCGAGAGATTCCCACCAAGTTGCCCAGAGTGTTAATACTGAAGTAAAAACAAAACTGTACAATGCTACATCAACTGAGGCTTGCCAAAAACTTCTATTTGCTTTGGACGTATTCCTGCAGAGAGGAAGTTATGATGTACGAGGGAGTGGTTACTGCACTTTTGCTATTCAGTATTTTATAGGTCAAATGCCTCATCTGCTGCTTCATTTACATGAAAAAGAATTTAGTTCAATAAAAAAGTGCATATATGTACTGACATTTAAAAAGCTTGTGGATTAGATTATGTCTGATCTGTGCGGTATTACCATGGTATGGCTAAGGCCAAAAGCCATTTGTTAGGCGTCCTCTTTCCGGGCCCTACGCTATTTTGACGGTGTGACCTTATAACATTTTTTTGTGGAGGGGGTATGGAAAGGTGAAACTGGAAATAAAGAAAAAATGTATCTACTGAAATATGCATGTGGTGCAAAAGGGTGCCCTGGGCTTATGCATGCACGCAACGAATTAGCACCCTTTCAAGTGTTGCTCGTTTTATTTGAAACCGTGCCATCCCAACCTCTCTTAATATTGCTCGTCAGTTAAATCTACAAGTGCTTCACACTGAACCAGAATTAAACAAAGTGCCCTCAATTTTCCAATCTCATGCCATACAGTGCAAATTATATGAAAATTATCTTGCAAGTTAATCCGTCTATCTGGCCAGGTTTGTCTCCTCTGCATATCTCATGTATATTAACCTGTAGTCAAGGTATCCGTTTGCAGACAATCAAGGTCATTAGAATGCACAATTGAGTTCTATGTCAACACATATTACCCAGTTGAGATTCTTTAGAAGGTTTCCATCTCAAAAAGTTGCTCTGCGCCATGCGGTAGGTCAAAATCTGCACTTTGAACCCTACCATCTTGAGTCAAGGAAAAACAGTTTTAATACCCACAGGCAAATTTAGTGTCTTTAGGGTATTGAAGAATACCTAGATTTAGAAAACAAAAACAAAACTCACAGGCATATTATAACAAACCTTGGTAACATCGGCGGCCTTCCGTCCTGTGTTGTCTTTGAAGTGCTGCATGACACTGGGGTCAAGCTGGGTCATCAAGATGTAATTGCGTAGGGTCAAGGTCATCATCATAACAGTTTGTTAAAATGGAATTACGCTCTGCATGCCATGGCGTACAGATCACATTCATTTCACAGCTAACTGAAGAGCAGCAATTTTCAAACATTTTAAGCCAAAAAATCCATTATTAATGACTTTTTTTATGGATCGGTGACGTAACCTTTGGAAAAAAAGTTCAGTGACACACTGTGTCATGCAGCTGTTGTAAAAGGCAAAAAAAAAACCAAAAAACTCCAGTCTGAACGATGCATGAGTTATTTACATCAACAGCCAAATATTCAGGCTGGAATGGTACCACCAAAAAAAAAAGTTCAGGAGGCACAACCCAGAATTGAAAAGGATATCTCCAGGGTCTGGTCAGGTAGGCTCTGGCCGATACAGGTGTCTAGGGTGTACAGATGCCTTCATATCATAAACAAATAGAACAAGAGTTTAGCAATACTCTTATTTGGTAATATGTGAACAGTTATTATCGTTATCTGATACGAGGGATAAAACAACATACATAAGCAAACCCCCCCCCAAAAAACAAAAAAAATAGTTCTGCTTCCCAGTGCACTGCTTTTGAATCAAGGTAGGTAGGTAGATTTGTTGGTACCTTTTAAAATGTACTGATTCAGACTGTAGCTATGTGACAACTAGTTAAAAATTCCACCAGCAAGAGCGGCCTGATGGCATGTGTTTGACATGAAGTGAGTTGGCCGACTTTCTAAAGGGCACTAATTGCAAGCATAGTCTGTTGGACCATTCAGCACAACATTCAAACTACAACATACACACTGTATCTTTATTTCTGATTTCACATTTTTCCAAAATTCCCCCCCTCCCCCCCAGAAAACTTGCGGGGTCCTACCATCAAGTTAAAAGAGAGTCAAGAAAATGGAGGCGTCACTATTCTGGGATTTTTTGGGGGGCTTATGCTATTGTCACGCCACCACATCTTTTTATCTCTGCTATCAAAGCTTAGACCAAGAGACACAATCATTTTGGTACTGGCCCTTCCCACATAAGAGAGACTTATCATATTTCATTTCGTTATGCAATACCTACCAGCAATCCCCATTGACTCTACCCAGCATGTAGGCAGCTCCACCTAGCAAAAGAAAGAATACCAAGCGTGGCTGTCATAATGTCACGGTTTACCCTCGCCACTTTTTAAATGCTTTCATTTAATACAAGATGAACAATTTTAATTAGCTACTTGACAGAATTACTAAGAAAGTATTTCTGCTGGTAACCTGCCTATGGCAACAAACATCCATGGGTATCGGCTAGTACCCCGTTTCTTCTTAGCAAATTATTTGTCTGCTTAGCAAATTTCTGGCAGTGAAATTGCTCCCTTGGTCTGGGACTACTTTCCATGGAAACCCAAGACTTACTGTCAAAGAGTGTGTCCAGGTACGTGACCTCGTCTTGGAAGTTGCGGTGGGGGACGGCCTGCAGCTCTGGACGAAAGAAATTCTTGCGGGAATAGAAGACATCCTAAAGAAGGATCCAACAAAATTGGTCTATGCTCAAACGTAACTAAGTAACCAACGTAGAATTCCGCCGTTTAACCGTCAGTCCGCTAGTGAGACTATCACGTACGAAAACTAAATAATTTAGAATAACAATCAAGTTATCAGAATTTAAAAATTTTAAACTTTTGATACTTTTTTCCAAAATTTCAGAAATTTAATCCTCACAATCTTCAACAGGTGTTCAGATTACATATTAAAACACAGTCTAAGCCCAAGAGGGGCCCAATAGCCTGGCTGCGGATTTCCCTACAGTTTACTGAAGACAAAAACAATCAAGTCATACCCCAAACACCAAGTAGATGACAAACTATCCTACCACAATAAAAGTGACTAAGCCAGTTTTGACAAACTCAAAACCAGATCAAAATGATCAAACCTTGACTTTGAAGCCACAGTACTGTTTGGCTAATGCTATGAAGGGTTCGATGGCATTTAGTAGGGTGGTTGTACCACACGTCTTCAAGATGAACCGCTCCTTGGAGAGAAACATGCTGCTCTCGCTGAAAGAGGATTAAAAAAAAAAGACCGACCACATACAATCAATCCAACTTTTTAACACAAACTGCACACATGTATATGCGTGAACCAGTGTTTCAAGAGTCATTGACTTACCTGAGCACATATGCGTGATGTTCATCTCGGCACTTTTCACTCACGATTTCACAATGAACTAAGGTAAGAAGCTCAGTTAGGCAAGTTCTGTGTTGGTGGAAAAACAGAAGTGAGCATTTCTCGTCAAAGAAGTTGTGAAAGATGTAGTTTTTGGACAGAGTAAAGAAATAAAGAAAACAGACAATTTGGAAAAGCCGCAATATTCCATGGAATAAATCTAATAACTATCCTACTAAATTTCTAAGCATAGGAAGAAATCTGCCAAAGGTAGTGAACGGTTTTGTAAGTGGGCTTTCTTCTGCAGAATTCTCAAAACAAAGCTGGAGTCTGATGTGATCTTTATCTTCTTCTCGCTTGTATGTGTAAAAAAAAAGAAGTGAGCATGACCTCTGACCTGGGAATGACCTTCAGGTCGGGGGTGCCTTGGCTTTGTATGTCACCGTTGCAGTGGCGGAGGGGCTCAAACCAAATTTCCAGGAGTTTCTCGGTGCCCTCGTAGTGTGTCAGCTGGCACCCCTCGGAACCCACCCCAGGAAACTCCATCTGTGCATGCTAGGTGGAATCCGCTCAACAGGGAAAGTGTTCAACGCCGTGGTGAACTGCTGGGGGCAAGGAGATAAACCATGAATACAAACCTTTTAAGGTTTTTCACCGTAGCCTTTACATGATATTTAACAGGACACAAACAGGGATTCTGTGGTGAAGTGCTGCTCCATTCCCCCAAGAGTTCCACGTATTGTAGCTTACATTCCTTCGTACTTTGTACAAAAAAGGGGGGGCCCAAACCAAAGAAGATCGCCACAAGCCACGTATGAGATGGCACTTGTTCACAGACGTTGTTCACACTGCAAACGGGGAATTCACATGCTCTCAGATCCAACAGCTGTTGCTTGGGCTATTTGGGCATAAATAATGTGGAGCCCTGTGACTGGTCACTGTGACCCTCGGCCCGCCATAGCCAACTGCCATTTCAACCAGTCAGTCCAGTTGTGGCTAAGAATTACACACACATACGTATAGAAAGTGGCTGCAGCCAATTGCCATGTCTTGTGTATTAATCACAGCCGTAGTCAGCCATTTGGTAGCAGCTCATCTTCAGAAGTACACGTGAACAGCATGACTCTTGGACACTGATCAAGAAATATATTTGCACCTTTTATTGAAAATCGGCATGGTTTTGGCCCCCTTTTTCGGGGGTACAAAGTACAAAGGTATGTCTACCATATATAAATGTAGAACTCTTGGGAGGAATGGAGCAGCATTTCTATGGGTAGTCAGGTAGGCAAGGTAGTTCTTTCCTCGCCTTCCACTTCTGTGGTCCCAGGTTCGATTCCCAGCCCGGTCCACATGTGGATTGGGTTTTCAGTCCCTGCCTGACTCCGTGGGTTTTACCCAGACTTATTCCTCAGGGGTTTTCCTCCACAAAAAAGGCTTGTTTTCTGCGCAGTTCGTGGGAGCGGGATGGACGTACTACCCCACAGTTCTGGGGGGGGGGAGTAACTATAGAATACTGGGCCACCCCCTAGAATCACTGGCTACCATGTCGAATTGGATGGGAGTGACTCTGGGAAGAAGTCGAATCGAGTACCTGGTTGGTGGCTATGTGGCTATGATGTTGAATTTCTCTTTGAGAAATAAGCAACGCAAAATGAATGGAGATGGAGGAACAAACTCTAAGTCCGAAGTCCAAACCAAGTTGCCCTGTATTCGATAGTTGTACGTGTTTGCCCCTTTTTTCTTCCATGATGCCTTTATGCTATTGTGCAAAATCACTCTTATACTAGGCCTATTAGGGACATGGAGGGAGAAGGGGCCTTCCTCCATGGTAGGGATAAGACCAAGTTATAGGGGGATTATAAATTTTGAGATCCTGTTCCTATAATAGAAGGGAGAGTTACATTTTAACTTTTGAATTGACGTTGGTAGGCCTAGATGACTAGACTGTGACATCATGCTCAATAACTGTAGGGTGAATGTTGTCAAAAAAGGGTAGGGTTTTGAGGGAAATATTGAGGGGAAACTGTCAGTGTTTGAACACATGACACACGGTAGATTCAAAATTACATGGTTAGTTTATCAGTACAGTAAAAAGGTCACATTTTCTCACAATTTCAGAATTTGAAATTTCCAAAATTTGGGTCAGCGCGATAAAGAGAGTGTTGCCTTTCTTTTTTGGGGGGGGGGACCTAACAGTTTTGCAAGATTAAAATGTCAAAAAACTGGGGGGTCCCCAAGTATACATTACAACCCCCAATATGGTCATAATGGATGTAATCATGTAGCAGTCATTGACACTGACATCATGATGTGGACCTAAGCCTATTTTATTATCTGTCCATGTGCGATGGCAATAAACCCGGAAGACAGAATCCCAATTAATGTATTCCCATTAAAAAAAGACAAGAGAATATCACAAACTCACAGTGGGTTCCTTCGAATCGAATGAAAATTACTTTCGGGTGTAGCGAAACCGTTCAGAAAGGGATTTGGCGTGGCGGTCAAATGCCCCGTCGCGCCGACAACATCAGCTCCGCGGACAACTGTACACCTCTAGCGTACCGGTACCCGGTACCCGTGCGCGCGTGGCGCTAGCTGCCGAGTTCTGGCAAGCTTACCGAAAGTGATGTTGCGTACATGTACATGCACAGTCCCGCTGAATACCAGCAAGGGTGGGGGCAAGCTGCATAATTACACGGTATAATGGTCACTCTGCCAGTCTTGAAAGGAGACTAGTCTTCGCGCCGGCGCGGCGTTTCCCCTTGACTTGAGTGAAATATTTGGAATTTAGACTTATTTTGACATTTTATGGCTCTTCTATGGATTTTTGTAACTGCGTCTATATTCTAAAAAAAGTGGATACATCAAAACCTATTTACAGTAAATGAGCATTTATATTTGCTTCGTGACAAAATAAATGAGGGATGCATTGTACGCGCTGTATTAAACTGAATGGGACTGAGAAAAAAATTTGCTTTTTATGCTCTAATAGCCTTTATTCAAGTCTGCTGACTGCACTCGTTATGTAAAAAAAAAATTTATTCCAGGCACGAATTGGGACAGAAGTGTACCCCTAACAAGTCCAATCCCAACACTCCAGCCTATTGTCACTTAACACACCCCTTGATGTTTGAAAAGAATTCCTGAGATACCAGTATAACAATGACCAACACAAAGGCAGGGGGGTCTCTCTGTCCCAGTAAACGATATACCGGCACGAAATGGGACGAACGAATCTCCCAGGCATGTCGTGTAGCAGTGCTACATGCTACAGTACAAGCCTATGACATTTCAGGTACCTTCATAGGCTTGGACTTAGATACGCAATATGGGTGCACTGAACCAATTCAAGCTCCATTGAAAATAGTGGAAAATCAACCAAGTTTGGAGCCCCATGGCAGGCAACTGAAGTCCCTGAGGCCTCTCAAACAAAAATCAATGTGTTGTTTGGTCCTTCAGATTTCATTTGATTTTAAATTTTTAGTAGGTTAACTCATGAATTTTTTAATTATCCGCCCAAAACAATCTCACCCCCCAAAAAGTGAACGTTGCCAAGCCTTCCCAGCTGCCATTTTTCAAATGACATCCCTCACCTTCCTAGGGCTCTTCTGACTAATTTTCAATCCCATTTTTGTCTGCTTTGCCCACAGATGGGTGCCCCTGAATCAACAGAGATGATCCTGGGCCATACTGACACAATCCCACCATTTCTTTGCCCAAACAGACCCCTCCTTTTGAAATAATCTCTGGGGGGTACATTTTGTGCGCCTCCGCCTGGCGGAGAGTTTTCCTTGAATTGGAACACTGCGCCCATATGGTTATAATGGTACCCAGGGACTAGACCAATCCTTTGCCGCCGACCGGACGCACAAGCAAAAACGAATGGTAGCAGATAAGCCTGGGCATGGCAATCTGTAGCAAAAAAAAAGCGCCACACCATTGACTTGTGCACAAACTCACTGCTACACGGTGCTACACGGTGGGAAGGGAAAGGTCAGGGGTGGAAATCTGTAGCCAAAAAGTGCTACACCATTGACTTGTACACAAACTCACAGGGAAATTCTAAAGTCATTAATGCGCATGCGTAGGGTTAGCAATGCTACACGTACAGACTGCCATGCCAGCCCTTTTTTCTTTCGTCCCATTTCGTGCATCAATTAAGTAAACGCGCTGATATATTCTCGACTTTGCAACAGCGCCACCAATATCGACGAGCACAGTGCAGTGAAATATAAATGCGATCGTCGGAGTAAGACTGCTTGCTGTTTCTGGTAAGAACAGTTCACACTTTAGACTGAGCATGGATTCCGAATTTTTGAGGATTTGTGGCAAAAATGTTAACAATAAAGAGAAAAGGAAAAGATTAGCTATCATTTATAGCTTTGGTTTATTGTGATTGTTCTAAAGTGAAGGGGATTTGCACATAGGGCCGAGGCCCCCTAAGTACTAGTTCTAACGTTATGAACATCAATCTTGGCATGTTCACGAACCTGACATGACCTGATCTATCTGAGCTTGCATAGCTGGGTGTTGGAGACCATTTTGGAGATCAGATCAGACACATTACTGATTAACTGATTAACCAAACCAAATTCATATAAATCCTCAAAAGCTTTAGATTTTAGGAAAATGAGTCCCTCCATCAATGTCCACCGTCATGCGTCAACATTGGCACCACAAAATTATCCCCAGAACTGTGGAGTTTTTCATCCTCCACATTCCCACGAAAGCGGCGGGCAATGAACCTCAAAGTTCTGGGGTTAAAGAACTGTTACATGTAGGCCTGCCTGTTACTACGGTCATGGTACAAATGAGTGTGGAGAGAATTTGTACCACTAGGCACTACAACTTAAGCTGCGTGATGGTAACCGAAAGGATATAAAAAGACATCTGAATTTGGGACTGAGGAACATTTCCAAAAGTGTGGGGAAATATTGGACAAATAAACTGTGGACATGGTGGAATGGTGTATGCTGCAAACAAGGTTACTTTTCCTTTTTCAGTTCACAGGTTGAACAGAGACGACCGGTCGTAGCCATGGATTACGAGTTCAAGATGCGCACGGCCAGCATGCGGGAGAAAGTAGAGGACCTGTTTGACTACGAGGGCTGCAAAGTGGGACGGGGAACCTACGGACATGTCTACAAAGCTACAACGAAGAAGGGAAATCCAAAGAAGGAATATGCCCTAAAACAAATTGAGGGAACCGGGATATCTATGTCGGCATGTCGGGAAGTCGCTGTGAGTAGTTGGGTCATTTTAACGGAAAAAAGGTTTGTGAAATGTCCATAAATTATTTATTGGTTTGTGCTGATTCTTTTAATTGTAAATTGTTCGTGTCTTTGTAGCTGCTAAGAGAGCTGAAGCATCCCAACGTGATCAGTCTACGTAAAGTGTTCCCTGTCACATGCCCGACAGAAAGTAGGCTCCCTTTTGAATTCTCAGAGCACGATCTATGGGTAAGCTGGGGACACACCCAGACAACTTAAAACTTAATTAAAATGTCATCTTA